>NW_021633757.1:0-51785 GCF_004799145.2 Neltuma alba
TGAGTCTAGTTAAATAGTAAGTGTTCTGGTTGTTCTAGGGGTTTTAGGCAGGTCTTTATTAAAGGCGCTATGAGGTGTTTTCATGATATGCCGCGACGGATTATTCTATTAAGAGTGCCAACTTTGCAATAGGCGCCACGGCTGATGAACAAATACATCATGGCGGATAGCCTTCTTGGTGTGATGTCAGTTCTGTAATAGGCACCGCAGTGTCAGCCATTAAAGGCCGTGGCATCTAGATTTTTTTCCCAGCCTTGCGTCTTTGTAATAGGTGTCGCGGCGAGTGTCTGAAGGTTACCGCAACACCCATCTTTTTGCCAGAATACCAGTTCTATCATAGAGGCCGCGGAGCAAGTCCCTAGGTGCCATAACGAATTTACGACTTCTAAAGTTTCAACATTTTGGTTTACCATTGTTGCCCTCCTTTGTTTTTTCATATTACCCACATTGCCCTATGCATCTAGTCTGTTTTTGGGTCTAATTCATTGCTCCTAATTCTAAAACCCTAATTGTTTTTGTCTTTTCTATTTTTCCCATTTCATTTTTTTTCTTTCTTTTCCTCCTTCTTCCCATTTGAACTAGCCAGATTCAATTCACCCACTAGCATATTATCATCCAAAAAGAATATTTATACATAACCATATAATTCAAGAAGGGATCAATGCCATATAACACATCATAACATCAAGTATTTCTTCAAGCATTGATCACCTCCTTGCCTTTTTCTTTGGATATTGTAGGCCCTAGGGTTTGTTGAACATGGGAGGGGTAAGGTTCATAAGAATCTTAGTAGCATAGCATCACATTTACAATGTCACACTCAAGCAAAGTATTATATGCCACATGCACTAGCTATCACATGCTTTCAACTTTATTCACATGCCATGAAAAGAAATAACATGCTTCTCATTCATAGCTGATAACCTCTTGAAATTCCTATTAATTCAACTTGTTTTAACACTCTTTTTTGGGTTTTGGAACCTAATTGTGCAAGATTATTCTCTTAAAGTCAGAAATATGGTTTGATAAAGTGAACTTTGATTTATGCTAACAATTGGGGGATTACTTGTGCAATGCTTCTAAGATTCTTTGTGTATGAAATAGCAAGAGCTGAGTGATGAATGAAAAGGAGAAGGATTCAACCAATTTCATGTGATCAGGGAAAGATCAAGGGCCCAAAGCGAGCAAGGACAAAAAACTAAAAGTAGAGAAACTGAAGAAGCACCATCCGTTGATGTGTATGAAGAAAACCTCCACGGCGGTTCCAACAGAAAGGAGGAAAGACACTCGGTGTAACACACTGTGGCACCTATTCATATCCACCGCAACACCCAACCTATCCTGAGAAGCTTGCCATTTAATGTAAGGCGCTGTAGCACCCACCCATTTCCAAGAGTCCCATTCTATGTAATCTATCGTGGCGGATGAGCATATGTGTCACGATGTTTGCTCCCTCGCAACTATGAGTTTTGCAATGTAACTAAAAAATTGGGGCATATAGGGGGGACTCATGATTTTCGGACAGATTTGGACTTGGGGGTTTATTTAGAGGTCTTCTTTACTAGGGTTTGGAGATTTGAAAGCTTGAGAGTGTTGGGCTTGAAGTTGCAAGAGATTTGGAGCTCCTTCCTTTATTTTCCTTGGTTTTCTTCTTCTTTTTTCCTTTGTTTCTGTAGTGTTTGAGAAATATCTTTGTATTTGTGGCTCTTTGCTATACATGTGTAGCTAGAGTAGTCATTATAAGGTTATTTTGATCTATTGTATGGATTAAGACTTGTTTTAACTCTCTTTTTAGTGTTAATGATAATGTTATGTTGTTTTTATCTTGAGTTTAATGCTTCCATATAATTGGCCGTCATTTGGAATGATTTGTTGATTGGTTGAAGCTTGAGAAAGTTAGTTCAATCTTTGAATTTAGGTAAAATTGTGCTAGACTGGAAATTTATCCTATTAAATGGAAGGTTTGTTTATAGAATAGAGATATATCTATTGACCTATCATTGTCCAACAAGGATTTTGGTTTTCAAAGTGTAACATTTTTAAATAAAGCAAGAGATTGTGAAGTTTTATTAAGATCACAAAACTTGGTTCTGACTTGATAAAGGTTAGTCAATATTTGTGAACCGTGAACTAACTTAACTTATTGTAACCACTATTTGAGAAGTTATCAAGCAAATTTTATGAAGTATAATAGAGAAAAATAACCCTAGATCCTTATTTGTCTCAAAGTCAAGTTTATTTTATTTCAATTTCGATCTTTGTTTTCTGATCATATTGCACAACCTTTATTACAACATTTATTTCACTTTACCTAATTAAGAGCACAATTATGATTTTTAACTCGTCTAGCCTTAGTCCTTAAGGACACGATACTTTTTATACTACTTGTAACCTCGTCCACTTGCGGTTAAGCTATTTAGCAGACAATAGCACTTAACATTGCATAAGGTAAGGTATTACATGCATGGAGTTAAACATCACATAATATCATAATCTCATCCACACCATGGCATAGGAACATAGCACAACATATAGCAATAAATACAATATAATAAATACAATATAAGGTAACATTTAAATAGTAAATGCTAACTACCTTTTCAAGCTTATCCTTAACCTTCAAAGCTTTCCGTTTAGCAATACTCCTCTTCTTTTGATGCAAAACCTATTAATAACACAATAAGACATCATACATTATTATTTCATTTATCACAATAACCCTTAATCCTTTTTACTTGATTTTTGGGCTATTATTTCTAGCTTTGATTCCTTAGTTCCCTTAGGCCGTTCCCACATAGTTTTCATTTAAAATCCAAATATCAACTTAGATTTATGAAAATCCAATTTCTCCCTATTTAAATCGTCTAGGCCAAATTATAGGGATTTAATTCCAAAATTTTTACTTTCAATTTTAATGCTTTCAAGCTTCCTTTTTTGGTGTTTTCCTACATCATTTCATTATTTAGACACATTGGAAGTATCAAATTGAATTGAATCCAACTTTAACCCCAATTACTCATCTTGGCTGAATTGATGCATATGTTTAGAGATTGGATTTTCTTTCCAAAATTCAATCATAGCCAATCCCTCGGCTATTTTCTTACTCTTTTCAAGTGTCTAATCTATATTTCAATCCCTTGTCTTTTTTCTTCCAATTTTTTGAAAATTTTGGTAGCATTTTTTCTTAAGAAAATGGTCATCCAATCAACTAAAAATATCATAAAAACAGCTCCATATAAATTCACAAGAGCGATAGAAGCTCACCTTAATAATTCCTTAACCTTGAGCGGTCTTTCTCTCTCCTAGAATTGGCTTTTCTCTCTCTTAAATTTTAAGAACAAAAAGGATGCCCTTAAGCTTCCCTCTTAGCCGAAAATTCATGTGTGAGAGAGGTTATTTATAGCAATTTCCTTAACTCTTTATCCTTGATTTTCAACAAAATTACAAGGGTTAGTTGGACAAATCCTAGCCCTCCAAAATGCTTCCAAAAATAATAGAACATAAAATAAAAATAGGTAGACAAATCTCATGCTTCATGAATGTGATCTTGTCATATGTCCACATGATGCCTGGTGATGATGTCACAAGCTTATGTCATACCAAGATTAATTAGCCTAATCTTGGTTAATTTTCTTGATCACTATCATTAACCACCTTCTAGAAAACTAATTTATCTTTTATTTTTTATTAAATATTTTTCCTCCAAAATGGGCCAAAAGTGGTGTGACACATGGGCTATTTGGGCTAAAAAAATTTGCAGAAAAATACAATTCCTCAGGTATCATTACATTGCACCAAGTACCAATATAGTGTCGGATGAAATTTTTTTTGTATCCTATCTAAATCACTGTCTCAAAAACTTCATCTCAATGTACCATCAGCCTCTTCTCCATGTAGAAAAGTTTTATGATTTTTCTCAGAATTAAATTTGCTCTGAAATGCTCTAAATTCCATTTCTAGTGAAATCGGTATTCTACCAGTGATAATTCTGCTTTAAATATTAGTAAAGTTAACCTTCTCATCATTTAAAGTCAAGAATAATTTTATAAATTATAATAATCCTTAGAGAAAATTTTTTTATATTCTTTTCAAAATTATTGAGGACTCTAGATATTTTTAAATAATTAATTTTTTTACTATTACTTAGTGTAACCAAACTTTCTAAAAATATAGAAAATTCTATATTAATTTATTTTCCTTTCAATAATTCTTCTGGAGCCTCAAACCCTACTCCTTGACCCTTAATTCTATTTTAGATGATTTTCTAAAATTTGTTGGAAATTTCTAACATGACTTCTCAATCAAATCTTTCTTCAACTGATATTTCAAAAATACCAGTCCGGCCACTATTTGATGTTGGTTCAAAAATGGTTAGAACTTTGTTCCCTCTACACTAACTGGCCCTTAGTCTAATTTATTTTTCTTATTTTCTGAGTTAAAATTTTCAGAATGTTACATCGAAAGAGTCTTATTTAATCAAATATAGACTTATTTAATTTCTAACATGCCCTATCTTCATATTTCTTTTCAGCTAGTGCGATGATAAATGAAATTTTGAACTATCCACATCACACATGTAATTATCTTGTGTAAAGTCATGTGAATATATTTTTTGTCACTAAAAAAAATCACTAAGGAAAAATCACAAAAAAGACTACCAAAATAAAAAAATTACAAATAGGGACTCATTACAATATTAGTATATATTTTGACGGCAATTTTTGTGAACAAGTCTTCATGTGTAATTTCTCATTTTTTAGGGTCTTGTTTTATGATTTTCCCATCTAATAATGCCGCACAAGCCACTACAAATACTAAACTGCGACTAAGTCCCTAATTTTTATAAATATCCCCAATTTCTCCCCATTTGTTTTTCATATTCTTTCAATCTTCTCCTTCTCTCTTCTTCATCTTAGTGCCTAGTTTCTCTTATTCTTTCTTAGGTTTGACTTTATGTTATCTCTTATATTTTAAAATTTTATTATTTCTTTTAATTTGGGGTTTATTAATATTGTATTTTTATTTTTTATATTCAGATATACAAAGGATCCACTCTTACTTTGAATCTTTTGCACATTCTAGACTTCTAGACACTAAATTTATTATCTTATAACTCATTACATTTTAATTTTATATTCTTATGTATTATTTATTAGGGAGAATCCCAATTAAATCCAGCCGAAATACCTAAATTCAGATTTAGGCCTGCACTTTTAACAAATTCTTAATCAGGCCATGATACCTAATTAGGGATTTCTAAATGTTGTTAAATAACCAGAATACCCTTCTTCAATTAAAAAAAAAAATGATTAATATACCTCTCCCAAGTAATTCCTCATCTCTTATATTTTTTTTAGACCAAAAAACATATAAGTAATTTTAAGATATTTGAAATTTGTATATATAACTTACACTATTAAAAATATTTTAATAAAACATATTAAATTTCAAATATAAGTAAAATTATAAATATAAGTAAAGTTTAAATAAATTTTTTTATTTTCAGTTTTTATAATTTACATTAGTTTTATTTATTTAAACAATGTTAGATCCAACTGAAAACGTAAATGATTACGATTTAATATTAAATTTTTATTATAATTAAAATATTTTAAAATAAATATTTACAACCTGAAAAAATATTTATTTAAAGATTACTTATATTATAATTTGAAATGTTTTATGAAAATATTTTGAAGATTTTAGTTATATTACAAAATTTCAAACACTAAAAAATTATTTATATTTTTTTGTCTAAATATTAATAATAAGAGATGATGAACCACTTTAGAGGGATAAAATAATCAATTTTCATTTTTAACTAAAGAGGGGCATTATAGTTATTTAACAATATTCAGCAATTCCTAATTAGGTCTTATGTCCTGATTAAGAATTTGTTAAAAGTGTAGGCCTCAATTTAAATTTAAGTATTTCAGCAGGATTTAATTAGGATTTTCCCTATTTATTAATCTTGGTATAAAAATTAATAAAAATTAAACTAATTAATTAATTTGTTTTATTTTATATTTACTATAAAGTAATTATTTATTTCATAATATATAAATTATTTAAATATTCAAAATGATAAGTTCAAAATTTTAAATTTTCCAAACATAAAATGAAATTAGTAATGAAACCAAAAAAAGTGTCAACTTGTAAAATCAAATATGTTTATAGCAGCTATGAAACCATTGCTAATATTGACATCAATTTAAATTTTGCTTGCTCCAAAAGCAATTTTTTACCCAGATTTAAGTAGCAGGCCCCTAACCACTACAACAAATTTAAATTTCACCTCCCACCCACAAAAACCTTGCAGCAATTGTTGTAGCAATTTTGTAACAGTTATGAATTAGATCTCTTTTCGACTTTTCTCATCAAACTTTATAGCTACAAATAATACAAAATAACTGCTACAAAACAACCATCTTCCATCTCATCTCAACAACAAACACTACTACAAAAAATATTTTTAATGATGTTATTTTACGGTCGTTAAAAAGAAATACGCCATAAAAAAATGTAGTAGTATTTTTGTAATTAAAGTCCAGAAACTATTAACTTTGCACAGTGGTTATTCATATAACTGTCATAAAAAATATTTTTAATAGCAGTCATTAATATAACTTTTGGCCCCCTGTTCGCTACTTTTTGCCTGGCCGCTGTGTTTCACTATTCATACTCACCTCTTCTCTCGTTTTACTTGTTTCCCACTGCGTAAGTTTCCTCTTCATTCATTCTCTTCCATTTTTCTTATCGTTTTGAATATTTGATGATATAAATTTGTTATATATCAAATAAGTTGATTAATTTTACTTTTTGGACGTTTTGTATTGTTTATTTTGAGTATCATATATGTTTGAAGGGTTGGTTGGTCACATTTGGAATTACAAAACTACAATTACTTACTATACACAGCATTAGAAACCCATTTAAATATCAAAGTTGATTGATTTTTAAGTTTGTAATTTTTTTTATAATTTTTTGATATTTTATTTCAAATTTTTGTGGTAAACTTTGATATTTGCCAACAAATAATTTGTTAAATATTTGGCCCTTTTCTTTTGTTATGAACTTTGTTTGATGGTAAATTGTTGTTTAAATTTTAATGGCAAGTAGATATTATTTATATTCTCATTTTGGATTTAAAAGTTTTAACTTTAAAAATATTTATTCATTGAATTAGTTTGAAATTATTGCTTTTGTTTTGTTAGTTGTTGTTCAAATTTGTCTTGTATTTGTTTCTTATATTATTGGTTAGTTGATTGATTGATTGATTTGTCCATTGTTTAAATTAATTGGGATTCCTCATATTTAAGAGAAAACTCTGTCAAAATTTTATAAAATAAAGAAATCATTCTCTTTAATTTGTACTTAAGTGTTAGTCAATTTTAATTTATTGACTAACACTTAATTATTTTATTTATTTGAATATTCAAATTAAGTCACTAGAATTGAGCATGACAACTATGATAATTGATTCTGTAGAATAATGGATCATAACTGGATGAAAGTTAGGAGAATTAGCGAAAAATATGAGGATGGAGTTGAAAACTTTTTTGAGTTTGCTTAAAGAAATGCCACTTACAAAATAGATGGCTTATATTGTTGTCCTTGTGTCAAATGTTTAAACAATAGTTGGCAAAATATTCTAAGATAAGAGAGTATCTTATCTATGATGGGATAAATTTGAGGTACACAACTTGGGTATGGCATGGCAAAATCAGAAAGACTACTTTGTCTGGAAAGGAGAAGATTGTGGATGACAATTTTGGTGATAGAATTTCATATATGTTCTGTGATATAAGATCTGAGTCTTTTGCACGATTGTCTGCCATATGTGAAAGCTTGTGTAGTGATGCAAAGACACGTTTGTACCCAGGGTGTAAAGATGATTACACAATGTTGATAGTCGTATTGAAGATGATATAAGACCTTGAAGGCAAAAAGTAGTTGGACAGATACTAGTTTCATGAAATTGCTAGAGTTGTTGAGTGGTATTCTTCCAAAAAGAAATCCACTTCCAAAAGGAATGTATGAGGTAAAGAAAATTGCGTCTGATAGGTTTGAAATATGAAAAGATATGTGTGTGCCTAATGATTGCATATTGTTTAGAAATGAGTATGAAGAGTTGAAGAAATACCCTAAATGTGGCACTTCAAGACACAAAGTGAAGAAAGACAATGGTAATTGTGATGAGATGACCAAAAGTCCTCCTTTAAAGGTACTATGGTATCTTCCAATAATGCCATAGTTTAAATATTTATTTGCTAATACCATAGAAGCAAAGAATTTGAAATGACATTCTAATAAGAAAATATGTGATAGAAAATTTCATCACCTAGTAGATTCTCCTTAATGGAAAGCAATATATCAAAAATTTCCTCAATTTGCTAGTGAGCCAAGTGAAGGGAATTGAAAGACGTGCAACAGAATAAACTTTAAAATTTTCAATCCCTTGTCCGGATCTACCGAACGTGTTTAAGTCAAGTAGTAAGAAGCATTACCTTCGATGTTCGGTCTCTTGGTGGCTTGGGGATTCTGTTGTTCAGGATGCCTTTGCTTGCCTCTTTTATCGCTCGAAGTCAACAACTCTGGTCGGCTTCCTCTACCAGTATCCACACGAATAGCTCTCAATCACGAACGACGTGCTAGCGCCTCTTGTCCTTCTAGGGTTTATTTTTGAAGAATCTGTCCTCCCTTCTCTATTTTTGGCCGTCTCTTATCTGCAAGTGTTTTCACTCTCTCACTCAAAACCCTAACTCCTAATATCAAATATATAGGATGTTATAGGTATTATGAATGATATTTAATTTCGAAATTAATCCTAAATTAATTCTGAAATTAATACAATATCAAATATTGCCTAATCAGATAAGAGAACAATTAAATAAATATGGTTTATATTAAATTCGTCTCACATATTTAATTCACCTATTTATTTAATTCAAAATAAAGATATGACGGAATTAATTTATATAGATCTAATTTATCCTTATAAATTAAATCTAACAATTAATATCTCTTATATTTATATAATATGTATATATATATATATACAAATTTATATATATATACACGTCCACCCTATATTATTCATTGAATCTGGACATATCTTAGATTCAATGAATCTGGACATCATAACTCATGTTGGGCTATTTTGTGTGCGACCTTGTAGGCCCATATGAAGTTGGCAGTGGGCCATTAACTGTAATGACTCACAAGTCGTAAGCGGTCTCTAACAAGACATCACGACTACCCAAATCATATGAGGATCGTTGAATGATGTAACCTTTCATACAATCATATCACGTCCCTTTTGTCACACGACATTTTGGTCATGGATAAGGCATGGAGAACGTCATCCTTTTATTCATGACCGTTACTTTCTTGATCCCTGAGTAGTTTGAGTATAGAAACGGAACTACCTTTACATTATAGTATGGCCATACATTTCTCAGACTCACTCATCGAGGGCCCCAGTAATATCTCTCTACGAATGTGAGAGACAAATTCCATCTTGACTATTCACATTCCTCCGCATGAAAAACCACTAAGCCTGAACATAGTCTTTATGATCACTTGGTCAAAAGTGACTTTTGACTAGGTCAAAGCTGAGCGTTTCTCATGTAGGAATCCATGATGATCTCAAGTCAAAGGGCATAGTGACATGGTTTGTATATGAGAGAAGCTTATGACTTAAACCCATGCAACTCTCTCATGGCGGGTCGGTCCAACACCTTGTACTCTTACGTGTGCCTATGACTTTGATTTATATCTCTATATATCTTCAAAGTCATACTGGTCTTATTTCATCTCTGCTCCCACATAGATGACCGACCAGGGACATTTAGGATAAACCATGAGTTATCCAAGGATAGTCATCACAGTAAACATGCAAATATGATAACATAATTAATAAATTCATAAATCAACAATGTTCATAGCACAATGATTGGCCCCTAGGGCACAATTTCCAACATCAAGAAACTTTCAGCTCGAGCTCTGTACTGATAGAATTAATCAATATGATAATTTCAGTAGCACACATAGTGCTTGGCTGATTCTCCTGGTAATTTACAACTTGCCTTATTGATTATGTATTACAAAAAAAAGTATATCATGTTATATTTAATAATCTCGAGGGCAAAACAACAAAGAAATGATATCGATATATATTTGGCACCTTTGATTGAGGACTTGAAGAAATTATGGGAGGAAGGTTTTGATGTGTTTGATGCATATAAATAAGAGACTTTCAACTTACGTGCATGCCATGATCTTTACCATGATAAATGACTTTTTGACATATGAAAATTTGTCAAGATACAGTGTTATGGGGCATAAAGCGTGTTTGATTTATAAAAAAAGGCATTTAGTACATGCAACTCAACATATAAGGAAGATGGTTTACTTTGGTCACAAAAGGTTTCTTAGTCGACATTACCCTTGCTATAGGTTGAAAAAGGCATTTCACGACTCACCTGTATTTTCAAAATGCCGCTAGGGGTTATGGGTTCAAATTTAACATATGAGTTCACCATTGATAAGAATGACCTTAATAAGTTCTTCAACTTTGAGAACTTGGATTTAGTCTTCATGTAGCTAGCCATTTTATAAGTTGTAATATTATTTTCTTAGTTTATGTTATGCTTATGCGCGTCCTATTTTTTTAATTTGAACAACAAACACTTTACTCGCATCTGCATGGATAAAGGACTTGAGAACACATATGGCTTTATTTGTTCTCAAAAGGTATAGAAAGTAATAAATACTGTGCAAACGAGATCGATCTACATAATGACTATAATGACCCAAACAAAGAAGAAATTATATTTTGCACCTTGCGTTAAAGGGTACGTATATTATTGTATTTGAGACATACACAAATTATATATATAATTATAATTAACATTATTTGTCTTTTGTAGTTATCATTGACCCTTCATTATTTTTAGTCCCTTGATAATAACGTCTACTGATTCGATTCCCTCTATGGAGCTCTACAAAATGAAATCAAAGATGTCATTAACACATGAGTTTATGTTTAAGTATTTATTACATGTAAGTTTACAAAAATGTGCTCTAATATTTTTTTTTTTTTTTGCTGATAGAATTTTTTATAGTTTGAATGTGATGGCCAAGCAGAAAAGTAAGCCACCACCGAGATGAATTCTCTGACAACCATGTTGTTTTGAGCTAAGTATATGTTTATAAATCTTTAAGATAATCAAAATTAATATTTATAAATTTTTTAGACAATCAAAGTTAGATATTCAATTTTATTTTTCATTTTGGTAGTACTTTGTCAACCTAAGAGTGTTGAATGTGGATATTACGTGATCCACTATATGAATAACATCGTTAACTCAGAGGTTACTAAGAAGTTAGACAAAGTAAATATAAGTTATACTATAATTCTTCAATTTTGCTTACATTTTTGATCCAGTTGACTAATGACTTTGTTAATTTTAATTTATTGGCATTCTGAGATAGTGTGCCATATGATTCCAAAGAAATCAACTCAATAAGGGATGCTTTGTCAATAACATTACTTGAGAATTTTGAAAATGTGGATTAGTTAAGTCATTTACATTTTAGTTCATTGTTTATTATAAATGTTTAGTTGAAATATTAATTAGTTAAGTTGTTGATTATTAGTTGTAGTTGATTGAATAAGAATTGGAAACATCACTACTAGAAAAAAGACTTTTAACATCACAAAATAACGGCAGTTAAGTAGAAAAACGACGTGGAAAAAAAGGTGGTGGTATTTTTGTAAATAAGTTGAATGTGCCGTTATTTTCCACGGTGGTTTTTAAGAAAACCGCCGTGGAAAGTGTGTTCATTTACCCTACGGCCTCTCACGTTCGGTCATTCTTTCTCGATTCTTTCTCGGTTCTTCAGTAGTGCGCTGTGGTCCCACTTTGTCCTACCACCAAAAAACTATCATTACCGGCCATTCCCCCCACTACCCCACTGTTTAAACTCCTCCATTGAGCTTGTGGTGTCTTGCCGCCGTCCCCCGCCGTTCGAACGCCCCTCATTTCACATTTGAATCTTCTCTACTCTGTGAGTATCCTCTTCTTTCATTCTTTTCAATTTTTCTTGGTTTGTTGAATGTTTTGGCCATGAAAATCTGTTGTATTTGAAATGGGTTTGTTAGTTTTACATTGTTGTTGGCTTATATTGTTCATTTTGCATTTTTTATATGATTGAACTGTTGATTGGTGGGCATTGGATGTGAGAAAACCTTAATTCCTTCTTATATACCGTATTAGAAACATGTTTAAATTTTTGAAGTTGATTAGTTGTGAAGTTTTTAAATTTTTTTATAATTTTTTTATATTTATTTTGAATTTTTGGTAATTTTTTGTAATAAATATAAGAATTTAGGAATAAATAATTTTTTTGTTCTTTTGTGTTTTTTTTCTTTTCGTTATGAACTTTGATTGATAGTAAAGTGTTGTTTAAAATTTCACTGCAAATGGATATCATTTGTGTTCCTGTTTTGGATTCAGAAGTTTTAGCTTTAAAAATCTTTATTAATTGAATTGGTTTGAAATTGAATTTTTTTTTGTTTTATTTGTTATATTTCTTCAAATTTGTTATATTTTTTCAAATTTATCATGTTGAAATATGTTATGAACAATCTTTTTTTTGTTTATTAAAATAATTCTTGTTTAACTATTTCAACATTGAAATATGTTATTTTTACTTTTGTTTTATTTGTTATATTTTTGGATTCATGTTGATTAAAAATTTTGAGTTTTTTTTTTCTAATTTGGTGTTTAATTTGTACATAGTTGTTAAGAGGAAATTTTGTCAAATGTTTTATTTTTAAAAAAGAGACATTCCCTTTAATTTGTAATTAAGTGTTAGTCAATTTTAATTTATTGACTAACATTTAATGATTTTATTATTTCAATATTTGAATTAAGGAATTAGAATTGAGCTTGACAACTATATTCATTGACTCTGTAGAACAATGGATCGTAGTTGGATGAAAGTTAAGAGAATTAGCAAGGAATATGAGGATGGGGTTGAAAGGTTTCTTGAGTTTGCTCAGAGAAATACCCCTAGTAAAAGAGATGGATTGTACTATTGTCTTTGTGTCAAATGTTTAAACAATAGTCGACGGAGTATTTCTGAGAT
Source organism: Neltuma alba (assembly GCF_004799145.2). Classification (NCBI taxonomy): domain Eukaryota; kingdom Viridiplantae; phylum Streptophyta; class Magnoliopsida; order Fabales; family Fabaceae; genus Neltuma; species Neltuma alba. The sequence goes on from NW_021633757.1 coordinate 13,156, forward strand.
AAAAGAGCATCTTATCTGTAATAGGATAAATTTGAGGTACACAAATTGGATATGGCATGGAGAAATTAGAAAGATTACACTGTCTGCAAATGAGAAGGTTGTGAATGAAGACTTTGGTGATAGAGTTTCGGATATGTTTTGTGATATAAGGTCTGAATCCTCTATACAGTTCTCTCCCACCTTTGAAACTTTGTCTAGTGATGCAGAGACGCCTTTATACCCAGGGTGCAACGATGATTACACAAGGTTGACAATTGTATTGAAACTGATGAATTTGAAGGCAAGAAATGGTTGAACCGATGTTAGTATTACAGAATTGCTTGAATTGCTGAGTGATATTCTTCCTAAAGAGAATTCACTTCCGAAATGAATGTATGAGGCAAAAAAGATTTTGTGTCCGATGGTTTTGGAATATGAAAAGATACATGCGTGTCCTAATGACTGCATATTATTCAGAAATGATTATGAAGAGTTGAATAAGTGTCCTAAATGTGGGACTTTAAGATACAAAATGAAGAAAGATGATGGTGATTATAATGAGGTGACCAAAGGTTCTCCTTTGAAGGTTCTGTGGTATCTTCCAATAATACCACAATTTAAGCGTCTATTTACTAATGCCACAGATGCAAAGAACTTGAGATGGCATTTCGATGAGAAAATATGTGATGGAAAGTTTCGTCACCTGGTAGATTCTCCTCAATGGAAAACAATAGATCAAAAATTTCTCCAATTTGGTGGCGAGCCAAGAAACCTTTGGCTAGGGCTTTCTACGGACGGAATTAACCTATATAGTAATCTTAGTAGCACACACAGTGTTTGGCCAGTGCTCCTCGTAATTTACAACTTGTCTCCTTGGTTATGTATGAAAAGAAAGTATATCATGCTATCTTTGATGATCTCGGGGCCAAAACAACCGGGAAATGATATCGATGTGTATTTGGCACCTTTGATTGAGGATCTGAAGAAATTATGGGAGGAAGGTGTTGATGTGTTTGAAGCATATAAACAAGAGACCTTCAATTTATGTGCCATGATCTTCACCATGATAAATGACTTTTCGACATATGGAAATTTGTCAGGATATAATGTTAAGGGGCATAAAGCATGCCCAATATGCGAAGAAGGCACCCACTATATGCAACTTAAACATGGCAGGAAGACAGTATACCTTGGTCACAGAAGGTTTCTTAGTCGGTATCACCCTTACCGTAGATTGAAAAAGGCATTTAATGGCTTACAAGAATATAAAATGGCTCTAAGACCATTAACTGGAGAAGAAGTTTATCAGCGAGTGGAGGGAATTAATGTGGTCTTCGGTAAGAAGAAAAAGAAGACTGCCGATGAGAGAAATATATGGAAAAAAAAAGATCTATCTTTTTGATCTTTCATATTGGCAAAGTCTTGATGTGAGGCATAATCTAGATGTGATGCATGTGGAGAAGAATGTGTGTGAGAGCCTTGTTGGTACACTTTTGCATATAAGTGGAAAGACTAAAGATGGAATCAACACAAGACGAGACTCAGTCGAAATTGGAATAAGAAATGTCCTCCACCCACAAGAAAGAGATGGTAAGAGGGCTTATTTACATCTAGCTGTGCACACATTATCAAAAGACGAGAAATTAAGTTTCTGTGGTTTTGTCAATAGTATTAAGGTGCCACAAGGTTATTCTTCTAATTTAAGCAAACTTGTTTCGATGCAAGATTTGAAGATAACGGGAATGAAGTCTCATGATTGTCATGTGTTGATGCAACAATTACTTCCACTTGCCCCATTATTCTCTTGGTTCCCTCTTATATATGTTCATGATTTCTATTGTACAGAAAAGTAGTTACTTCTTTTTCAGAATTGCTGGTCCTAGCCTATACGTGTTCTTTGGTCTTAACCCCTTAGTTCTATTGGCCGGTTTCTTTATTTTCGCTTTGTGTAAAAGAAATTTCAATGCTGTATATATATTAACTAGCTAATTGATCTTGTTTTGCGTATTCTGCACTGCCTACATTTTATTTGGAACTGTAAACTGCAGAGTGATGAAAATGAAAACCGAGCAGAATTTTAAAAAAAAATTTTTTTAACGGCGACTATATGTATAACCGCCGTTAGAAACATTTTCCACTGCGGTTTTTTTTGTAACCGCCGTGGAAATCTAACTTTCCACTGTGGTTTATTAAGCAAACGCCGTGGATATTTAAGTTTCCACGACAGTTTTTATTTAACCACCGTGGAAAATCAATTTTCCACGATGGTTTGAAACCGCCGTGTTTTCTTCACCTTTTAACGTCACCTTTATCAACTTCGCCTTCAAAACCGCCGTGAAAAGCCTTTTTTTCTGGTAGTGCATTAGTTATGTTGGTGTTAGGTTTGAGTTTATATCTTGAAATGGTTTTGCATTCTTCTGTTATGCTGGTTGGAATTGGTTTGTAATTGGTTTGGCATTGCAGGGAAGTTGTATAGGAAATTGAATTGAAAATTTTTTTTTAAAAAAACTGAACCTTTCACAGTGATTATTTATTTAACCGTGAAATTCTTTAGTTATAACTTCGATGGAAGTTACTGCACCTCAAAAACTTCAATAAAAAGCCCTTATTAACTACAGTTAAAGGTCTATTCTCCATTAGTGAACTGCTTAAACGTAAAATGTAACATCACCACTTACTAACCAGAACTAACCATGATAGAAAAGATTAAAACTAGTAAACATACCCTATCATGGTTATTTAAGAGCAATCACATCATTAAAGGGCTAACCATGATAGAAAAACATTCGACCTTAATTAAGACTATCATGGTTAGAAAAAGAATAACCTATAGTTGTAATCATGGCAAACATGGTTATAAAACAATATGCCTTTGAATGATAAATTATAATAGCAGTTTAGACTTGACTATCTTAGTCAACACTAGCAACAACTAAACTTGCCAAAATTGCCATTATCACATCGTGGATCCACAATAATTCAATCACATGCAATCTAAGGTCTCAAGCCCACTACCAGCACCCTATTCCAATGTCCAAACAAAATAAACCAAAGATAGAAAGTATAATACGTTTATTTAGTCAAACGACATAAAAATATAAGAAGGTAAAATAAGTTCCAAATAAATGCAGTCCTGATGCGTGGCAATATACGAAAAGATTACATAAAATAAGGTCCAGAAGCTCTACACTGCCAGCTACAGTTATTGAGCCTCAGGAGTCTTCCCCGAAGGTCCCGCTAACGTATTGTTTCCTGAAAATGGTAAAGCAACAGGAGTGAGACAACGTCTCAGTAACTAAATCCCTACCTATCCCACACCCTAGCATGGGCTAGTGAGGTGTCAGGTGGGATACACAGAGTTAATAATAGTTGATAAACATTTATTTAACATTTAAACTCACAATAATCATACAAGACAAATATTTCCACCAGTCTCATGCAATGGATACATTTCAAAAGAAATAACATACTTGTCATTTATTTAAAAGATATAAATATCAATGAATATCTCATGTCATATGCAATTCCTGAACCCAAACCCATCCTTATATCCTCCTTATTTCCGCCGACTGGACCCATGGGCTAAGTTCTTTCCATTTGACTGGCAACTCTAACAAGCTCACCACACGAATGATGTGGACCGGCCAAAGACCACAGAGCACTCGGTGGACCATGGGTCCCCCCTCGAAGAACTAGTGGGGTGTCGCAGTCCCTCGAAGAACTAGTGGGACAATAATAGCAGCCAACCATAGAGCTCCGTATGGAGGCTAATACCACGTGGCAAGTATATGAATCTCAATAACTCCAATTATCTCCTTTCCCCACCCAAAATAGATGCACAGGGTTCAACATGACACATTTATATGCATAATCAACAGAATTTCATAATAGCACATCATAATCATGATCACCAATTTCTTGCAATACAAACTATGTCAATCCTTTTTAAAATAGCATCCCACAAGACAGTTCATATAAAACGTAATATACTTTTATAGAATTAGTTATAAGCCGCTCACCAACTTCATACTAGAGCATGCAACAGATAGAAATTTAGTTACCTGGTCTCCTAGCTATCAATCAACTACAACCAGAGTCCAACCTCGAAAATGCCACAATAGAGTTTATATCTACAAACAAAATTAAAATATTATCTCTATAGTATTAGAGTAGGCTACTCACAAAATTCTAGCCTCTAACTCCTTCTCTAAAAGCTTTAATTTTACTCAGAACTCTAGCCTAAAAGACATTTCTCTAAGGTTTGGAATAAGAACATATATATATGTGATTTAGACTCGATTCCTAAATTTCCTTACTTAAATATCCTTTAATTATTATATTATTTTATTAGAATCATCAAATTCATAATGGAAATAGACAAACTATAAATTTATAACTTATATTCCATCTTCGAAAGACTTAGACAAATAGACTTAGTACGACCCAAGTTATTCTCACTACAGAAGTTAAACCCATAATCTAACCGTTGAATTCAATTTCCTATCCATCATGATACTATCCTCCAAATTATAGCTCAATCTAACGGTGAATAAACTTTAAAATGCTAATTTACTATTCAGGACTCTATCTGCTAAATCCAAAAGATATAAGTTAAAAACGTACCTAATAACTTGTAACTCGGAGATCAAAAGGGTGATCCGACCGTTGAAATTAACGATTTGGATGTCCCAAATGGACCGACCAAATTTCAGTCCGATCCAACGGTTAATAAAATCAAAACTAGCACTTTTCTGAGACTACCTCAGATATGTGCGAAAATTATTTACTTACTCCAAGCTCCACTCACTAGCTCCTATATATAGGCTCCTCAAACTCCTTCACTCTAAAGATTAGTCGATGTGGGACTTCTATACTATGGTTTAATTTTCTAGAATATCATCCACACATACACACAATCACATACAAAAACATTATTAAAATAATAATAATAATTATTTGCCTATATCTAACTTCTTTTTTTTTTTTTTTTTTACTTAATACTAAAATATATTTATTTATAAATTTAATTAAATACTAGATAAAAATAAGGATGTTACAGTTCTCCCCACCTAAAGAAATTTTGTCCTCAAAATTCAATAAAGGACGACGTGTTCATACCTTTATCGAATAGATGAGGATAGTCACGACGCATTCTCTCCTCAGTTTCCCAAGTAGTATCCCCATGTGACATGCCCTTCCAGAAGACTTTGAGGAGTCTAATAGTCTTATTCCGCAATTCCTTATCCTTGACATCAAGGATTCTCTCTGGTTCTGCTTTGTAAGTCAAGTCTTCTCGTAGTTCTACCTCTTCTAATTCTATAACATGTGATGGGTCCGGCTGGTATTTCTTCAATTGGGAAACATGGAATACATCATGTACCTTTGACAAGTGTGGAGGTAGTGCAATGCGGTAGGCTACTGACCCAATTCTTTCTAGGATTTCGTACGGTCCGATGTATCTGGGTGTCAACTTTTTAGCTTTAATGGATCTACCAATACCGGTAGTAGGAGATACCTTCAGGAACACATGATCCCCTACCTCAAACTCTAGCGGCCTTCGTCTTTGATCGGCGTAGCTTTTTTGTCTACTTTGTGCAGTTAGCAACTTTTGTTTGATTACCTCAATCTTCTTGGTGGTCTCATCCACATACTCAGGGCCAATAATAGTCCTTTCACTCAACTCTGTCCAACACAATGGCGATCTGCACTTTCTGCCATATAATGCTTCAAATGGTGCCATTTGTATGCTAGAATGGTAACTATTGTTATAAGCAAACTCTGCTAATGATAAGTGGCTATCCCAACTCCCTCTAAACTCAATAACACATGCTCGAAGCATATCTTCCAATGTTTGTATGGTTCTTTCGGTTTGTCCATCAGTCTGCGGGTGGTAAGCTGTACTAAAACACAATTTGGATCCCATTGCCTCTTGTAACGATTTCCAAAATCCTGATGTGAACCGGGGATCGCGATCTGAGACTATACTTACCGGGGTTCCATGAAGTCTAATTATTTCTGAGACGTACATCTGTGCTAGCTTTTCCATCGAGTAGTTCATTTTAATGGGTAAAAAGTGGGCGGACTTTGTTAACCGATCCACAATAACCCATATGGCATCAAAACCTGCCGGCGTTCTTGGTAATCCCGTAATGAAGTCCATAGAGATACTCTCCCATTTCCATTTGGGTATATCTAGATTTTGCAACAAACCTGGGGGTTTTAAATGTTCGATCTTTACTCTCTGACAAGTGAGACACTTCTGTACATACTCCGTCACATCTCGCTTCATCCCTGGCCACCAATATTGTTGTCTCAAGTCATGATACATCTTGGTGGCTCCTGGATGCATGGTATATTTACTTCGATGGGCTTCCTCTAGTACCAGCCTCTTAATTTCTTCATTACCTGGAATGCACACCTTCCCTTGGTATCTTAAAATACCATCCTCCCCAAGGCTATAATCCTTTACCTCTCCTTTCTGTAGCTCTTTCTTAATTCTCCTTAGGTGCTCATCTTGCAATTGAGAAGCCATAAGTTCCTTCCTTAAATCAATCACCTTAACATCCGACTGTAATAAGGTAGGTGAGCTGGGAAAAACCCTGCTATCCCTCAAGCTCTCTAGTAAGTAGTACTCTCTCAGATTCATACAGAGTACGTGAACCGTTTTTCGGCTTAGGGCATCTGCGACCACGTTTGCCTTCCCTGGGTGATATCTCAGCTCAAAATCATAATCTTTTAGGAATTCTAGCCACCTTCGCTGCCGGTTGTTTAATTCCTTCTGATCCATCAAATACTTTAGGCTTTTATGGTCACTAAGTACTTCAAACTTTGAACCATAAAGATAGTGTCTCCAAATCTTAAGGGCAAATACCACTGCTGCCAGTTCTAAATCATGAGTTGGATAATTCTCCTCATGGGGTCTTAGCTGCCGTGAAGCATATGCTACCGCCTTCCTATCTTGCATTAATACGGCACCTAAACCTTTCAATGAGGCATCAGTATATAGGGTATATGGTCGATTCGGGTCAGGGATGGTAAGTACAGGTGCGGTTGTTAATCGGGTTTTCAACTCTTGGAATGCAGCTTCACACTTATCAGTCCAGATGAATGGTTGATCTTTCTTTGTCAGTTTTGTTAATGGCATGGCGATCTGAGAGAATCCTTTGATAAACCTACGATAGTATCCTGCTAATCCCACAAAGCTTCTAATCTCTGTAACTGACTTGGGTGACTCCCATTTCAGCACAGCGTCTACTTTACTCGGGTCTACTGCCACCCCCTCTGCTGAAACCACATGGCCTAGAAAGTTTACTTCCTTCAACCAAAACTCACACTTGCTTAACTTTGCATAAAGCTTGTGATCTTTCAACACTTGTAGTGCAACTCTTAGGTGTTCTCGATGTTCTGCTTCACTTTTTGAATAGATTAAGATGTCATCAATAAATACAACTATGAACTGGTCCAGATAAGGTCTAAAAATTCGATTCATGTAGTCCATAAACACTGCTGGGGCATTAGTCAACCCAAATGGCATCACCAGAAACTCATAATGTCCATATCTTGTACGAAAAGCAGTCTTAGAGATATCTGCTGCTTTAACTCTAAGTTGATGGTAGCCTGACCGCAAATCAATCTTAGAAAAGACTGAAGATCCCACTAGCTGATCTAATAGATCATCTATTCTAGGCAAGGGGTACTTGTTCTTGATTGTTACCTTGTTCAATTGTCGATAGTCGATGCACAAACGCATGCTTCCATCTTTCTTCTTAACAAACAACACTGGAGATCCCCATGGGGATACGCTGGGTCTAATGAACCCTTTCTCGAGAAGTTCCTCTATCTGTCTTTTTAATTCATTCAACTCAGATGGAGACATTCGGTAAGGAGTCTTGGATATAGGTGTCGTGCTTGGTATTAAATCAATTGTAAACTCAACTTCTCGTTCAGGAGGTAACCCGGTCATTTCCTTAGGGAAGACTTCAGGAAATTCCCTAACCACGTCAATATGATCGATTCCTTCCTCGGTATCCACTTGTATTGAGAAGAACACCGCATAAGCTTGACATCCTTTTCGTATGCATTCATCTACTTGCGCGGTGGATAAGAATATTGTCCCACTAGATGGTTCTGTAGGCACCACATCTTCAGGGAAGACAACTACTCTTTTTCTACAATCTAGCACGGCATTATTACGTGATAACCAATCCATCCCAATAATTACATCCATTCCTTGTAATGGCAAACAAATTAGATCTATTGTTGTTCTACGGCCTTTAAAGTCTAATGTAAGGTTTAAACAAGCTTGAGTAGTTCTAACAGACAAACCCGCAGGAGTAGACACACTCAAAATAACAGGCATCTCAGAGATGTGCAAATTAGAATGCAAGACATATTTATGAGAAACAAAGGAATGGGTAGCACCAGAATCAAAGAGTGCTTCAACCTTATGTCCCTGAAGGGATATCATACCTTTGATGGCGTTAGGGGCAGCACCTACTTCTTCTTGAGTAATAGCAAAGACACGGCCTGGCATTATTGATCGAGTATCCCTGGAGTTCTGAATGTTATGCTGATTCTCAGGACAATAACGAGCAATGTGCCCCATCTTGTGACACTTGTAGCATTCCCAACATTTTCCAGGATGGTTCCTTCCACACTGTAAGCAAGGTCCATGGATAGTAGGGGTTGACATCACTGATTCATGATGAGTGATCGGGTTTCTATTAGACTGAGATCTTGAGATTGTGCTCTTCTGGGCTAAGCCCTTCTGTACAGACTTCTTGTGGCTTAAACTTCGATTCTTTCCATATGGACCTACACTTCCTATGCCCGTATTATTTCTCTTACTAATCCCTCCACTTGGTCCAAGGTATGAGGAAAACCGCCCTTGAGAATCCCTTCTACGAGCTTCCTCAGCCTCACGAGTCCGCCTAGCTGCAACTCGAAGGTTGGTACACATATCTCCAAAATCAGTCACTGGAACCAGGGCCAGTTGTTGCTTCAAGTCTGGTCTAGCTCTTTCTCGTAATTGCCTAGCCATCCACCCTGAGTCCTCATCCCTCCGCAACAATGTCACATACTTGGACAAGTCTATAAACTTAGCAATGAAGTCATCTTCATGCATATTGTTTTGTTGCAAGGCAAAGAACTCTGATTCCTTGTCTTGACGTAGGGCAGGTGGGAAATAGTGATCGAAGAACATCCTCTTGAATTCATTCCAAGTAACTTGTGAGTCATCAGCTGGGCTCACACTTTCCCACCAGCGCTTAGCTCGTCCCTCTAACAGCACAATAGCTACTTGCACTTTATGCTGAGTAATGCAAGGGGCAGCTCTGAAAATGGTCTCCAGTTTATCAATCCAACCTTCAGCCTCAACTGGATTCATGTCACCCTTAAATCTCGGGGGATTATGACGGCTCACATCTTTCCATACTGTTTTCATTGAAACATCCACTAGCGGGGTTTGTTGGACCGTTTCTTTCCCGCTCTCAGTACTTGGAGCACCTCGCTCTCTAGACTGCAAGTCACCCACACTCTTACTCTCAACTGGGTTTTCCTCTGGTCTGATCTCTGAATTTCTTTTTCCCATCATATCCTCCTCCAACTTCTTAAGCCTTTCTTCCACGACTTCAGCCACTACTTGTCGTAATTGCGTCAGTAGAACCTCGTTATTCTGCTGTTGAGGTTGCTCGGGTAGTTGATCATTAGGTTGATTAAGAAGTTGTTCCGGAGAAGAAGAAGCCTCCTCTACTATGGGTTCAGTCCTTCGTGGTCTTGCCATTCTCCCCACCTAAGGATGGAACCCATGAATACAACCAAACGAAAGAAAACACAAGAAAACTAAAGACATTTCAGGGAAGTTTATGTAACTACGTATATTGCCACTATATGCATGCAGGAAGCAATTCAAAATCACAAAAAGGAAAAACCAATGGCTCTGATACCAAAATGTAACATCACCACTTACTAACCAGAACTAACCATGATAGAAAAGATTAAAACTAGTAAACATACCCTATCATGGTTATTTAAGAGCAATCACATCATTAAAGGGCTAACCATGATAGAAAAACATTCGACCTTAATTAAGACTATCATGGTTAGAAAAAGAATAACCTATAGTTGTAATCATGGCAAACATGGTTATAAAACAATATGCCTTTGAATGATAAATTATAATAGCAGTTTAGACTTGACTATCTTAGTCAACACTAGCAACAACTAAACTTGCCAAAATTGCCATTATCACATCGTGGATCCACAATAATTCAATCACATGCAATCTAAGGTCTCAAGCCCACTACCAGCACCCTATTCCAATGTCCAAACAAAATAAACCAAAGATAGAAAGTATAATACGTTTATTTAGTCAAACGACATAAAAATATAAGAAGGTAAAATAAGTTCCAAATAATGCAGTCCTGATGCGTGGCAATATACGAAAAGATTACATAAAATAAGGTCCAGAAGCTCTACACTGCCAGCTACAGTTATTGAGCCTCAGGAGTCTTCCCCGAAGGTCCCGCTAACGTATTGTTTCCTGAAAATGGTAAAGCAACAGGAGTGAGACAACGTCTCAGTAACTAAATCCCTACCTATCCCACACCCTAGCATGGGCTAGCGAGGTGTCAGGTGGGATACACAGAGTTAATAATAGTTGATAAACATTTATTTAACATTTAAACTCACAATAATCATACAAGACAAATATTTCCACCAGTCTCATGCAATGGATACATTTCAAAAGAAATAACATACTTGTCATTTATTTAAAAGATATAAATATCAATGAATATCTCATGTCATATGCAATTCCTGAACCCAAACCCATCCTTATATCCTCCTTATTTCCGCCGACTGGACCCATGGGCTAAGTTCTTTCCATTTGACTGGCAACTCTAACAAGCTCACCACACGAATGATGTGGACCGGCCAAAGACCACAGAGCACTCGGTGGACCATGGGTCCCCCCTCGAAGAACTAGTGGGGTGTCGCAGTCCCTCGAAGAACTAGTGGGACAATAATAGCAGCCAACCATAGAGCTCCGTATGGAGGCTAATACCACGTGGCAAGTATATGAATCTCAATAACTCCAATTATCTCCTTTCCCCACCCAAAATAGATGCACAGGGTTCAACATGACACATTTATATGCATAATCAACAGAATTTCATAATAGCACATCATAATCATGATCACCAATTTCTTGCAATACAAACTATGTCAATCCTTTTTAAAATAGCATCCCACAAGACAGTTCATATAAAACGTAATATACTTTTATAGAATTAGTTATAAGCCGCTCACCAACTTCATACTAGAGCATGCAACAGATAGAAATTTAGTTACCTGGTCTCCTAGCTATCAATCAACTACAACCAGAGTCCAACCTCGAAAATGCCACAATAGAGTTTATATCTACAAACAAAATTAAAATATTATCTCTATAGTATTAGAGTAGGCTACTCACAAAATTCTAGCCTCTAACTCCTTCTCTAAAAGCTTTAATTTTACTCAGAACTCTAGCCTAAAAGACATTTCTCTAAGGTTTGGAATAAGAACATATATATATGTGATTTAGACTCGATTCCTAAATTTCCTTACTTAAATATCCTTTAATTATTATATTATTTTATTAGAATCATCAAATTCATAATGGAAATAGACAAACTATAAATTTATAACTTATATTCCATCTTCGAAAGACTTAGACAAATAGACTTAGTACGACCCAAGTTATTCTCACTACAGAAGTTAAACCCATAATCTAACCGTTGAATTCAATTTCCTATCCATCATGATACTATCCTCCAAATTATAGCTCAATCTAACGGTGAATAAACTTTAAAATGCTAATTTACTATTCAGGACTCTATCTGCTAAATCTAAAAGATATAAGTTAAAAACGTACCTAATAACTTGTAACTCGGAGATCAAAAGGGTGATCCGACCGTTGAAATTAACGATTTGGATGTCCCAAATGGACCGACCAAATTTCAGTCCGATCCAACGGTTAATAAAATCAAAACTAGCACTTTTCTGAGACTACCTCAGATATGTGCGAAAATTATTTACTTACTCTAAGCTCCACTCACTAGCTCCTATATATAGGCTCCTCAAACTCCTTCACTCTAAAGATTAGTCGATGTGGGACTTCTATACTATGGTTTAATTTTCTAGAATATCATCCACACATACACACAATCACATACAAAAACATTATTAAAATAATAATAATAATTATTTGCCTATATCTAACTTCTTCTTCTTTTTTTTTTTTTTTACTTAATACTAAAATATATTTATTTATAAATTTAATTAAATACTAGATAAAAATAAGGATGTTACATAAAATGTGTAATTTTAGTAAAAAGTTTATACTAATTTATCTATATATGCGTATATCCTATTATACCCCATATTATTAAAAATATTAACTATCAACATCATTATTTTTAACAGCCAATTTTAGTTTTTTTTAACAGTATGAGGCCATATTACTATAATTTTAAATTTTCACGGTAAATTTGCGCACACAAAATTTTTTGGGTGACTAACACTCCTGAGTAAAAATTTATTAGACAAGTTTGTACCTCAACCCTATTAAAGAGTATAAATGATTAGCATATTTAAATAAATACAAATATTTTATATGCTTTGAAAATATCTTGTATTAATAATAGTATACCATCTTTATTTATCATATAAAATTAACATACATCAAGGGAGATATATTGACGTATTAATTCTCTATCGGATTGATGGTCCTAATCATTAAATCTATGAACACGTGGTTGTCGAAAAATCCTTGTGTAAGACGTTATAGTTGTTGTGTCTCTATGGACGAGGGCGAGACAAAAAGTCTCTTTCATGGTGACTCAGAATATAGTCTTACACAATTTCCATTTTCCACAGTCAATGAATTTTGATGTAATATATTCAGCACTACAGATGAATTGTTATTACACTTGGATTCATGAATGGTAGCGAAAAATAAGATATAGTGCTTTATCAAAGTTATTACTCCTCCAGTCCTTATTATAAGACCCCATTTGACTTTTTATTTGGTCCTAATTATAAGACCCTAATCCATTTTGTCTCTTATATTTATGCATTTTTTTCCAAGATAATCCTTTTAATAATGATAGTTTTAGCTAATATAATTAATTAGCAAGGATATTTTAGGAATGACAACACTTATTTATTATAAATAACCAACTTAACTTACTTCCTTAATCTCCTCAAATAAATCAATTGGGTCTTATAATTAGGATCGGAGGAGTATATTATTAACTCTTATATTAAAAATCGCAAAGAGGTAGTATTAAATAGTTCAAATGATAATCATAGAATATTATTACAATAATTACAACAATAGGAACGATTAACATATTTATACATACCATGTACAGATTATAGAATGTTGAATTCTTTTTTCACATTATTTTTGAAAATATAACTATAGAATTAAGAGTTATTTAATATTCATAAACATTTTTTTGATCATTTTTAAACTTAATTTGTTACCGTTCACATAGGTATATGTATGTGCACTTTTTTTCCACCTCAAAACAAATCTTAAAGGAAGCAACCATCTTCTACAAAGTTTGATGAGACAAGTATTCGAAATATATGGCGCTATATAATTTGAGTTATATAATAAAATTATGACAAAATTGTCTTCTTTAAGATTTCGCAAGAGAAATGACTGAACATATTCATATCATACTCCTTATCTGTAAGATAAGTTTCAATTAAGATAAATGAGAAACAGAAAATTTTAATTTCTTTTCCCATATATATATATTAAAAAAAAAATTCAACTTCTAACCACTATGACAATTTTCAGGAGAGAAGAATGTCTCTACTAATTTCTCTCTCAATTTCCTCTCCACTTAATTTTTCCATCATTAGATTAACTTCCAATGGTTACAATTTAAAATTGAGTAAAAATATTATTATAATATTAAATATAATAAAAATTCATCATATTAAACTACTTATATCAAATTTTAACACTTAACAATATAAATTTATTTAAATCTCAATCATTGGAAGTTAATCTAACAATGGAAAAATTAAGTGGAGAGGAAATAGGGAGAGAAATTAGTGGAGACATTCTTCTTCCGTTTGATTAGCCTATTTTATTCCTTCATTCACCTCATTTAATTGTCTTAATTAAACACAATTAATCCAAATGTTCGAAAATCATCATCTTCGACCACATTTGTGGTTGCCCAACAATCACATGGTTTCTACCCGTAAAAATATTTCCATACTGCATGTATCTGTGCCCCGAGTGCTCGGAAATTTTGAACTTCTCTACTCTTCCTCTACTTCTTGCAGAAAAGATTGGTTTAAATTTGAGAAGTTGCTGCATTGACATATGATAAATCTCCATTTTTAGTATATTTAATTTTAAAAAATATTTTGGAATTTATTTAGAGAGTTATCATTGCAATATTGACTTATCTATGAGATTTAATTGGAGAAATTAATTTTGAGCATTAGTCGGGAGATTTTCGTTGTAAATATTATATTTTTAAATTAAAAGGGAAATCTCAACCCCCATTGCTTATGGTTTCAGTGAATTTTAAACCAGGTCTCTATACTATTTTCTTGTTCATTGCACTCCTTTTAGTTCCAACCGTTAGTCAAGTTTATCCTTAAGTATTCAAAAAATTGACAAAACTTGACTTGTCCCAAACGGCGTTAACGGCGCTGAAATGGATAGTGGATGATTGGTTGACAAATGAGATGTATTGGCGCCCGGTCCGCATTGGCTTCATGGACAAGGGGGTCGGCACATACACCAAAGATCTTTGAATAAAATAAATACATTAATGTTTTTTTATTTAATCTGAGGTGTGTGAAAATAATTTTTTTTTTTTCATTATTTTAACCTAGTCCTGGTTGTATATATTGGGAAAGAGGCATCTTCCCACACCCTCCATTTCGATCAACTTTTTATCTTAACCATTAAGGTTACAATTTAAATGGTAAAGATGTCATGTTATACGAAATAATTTTATTATTTTTAAATTATCATGGCTAGAAATTAATAGTTTAATTTTATTTATTTATTTTTAAAAATATTTAAACCTTTATTCATAATTTTATAAAATATGAAATCTGGACAGTTTAAATTGTAATTTTGTGGTTGATATGGAAGAAGAAAATGCATAGGAAGGAAAGTGGAGAGGCATTTTCCATATAACTATTGCTTCAATTAGCGATAATATGACTGTCATTTGGCACATAAGTACGAAACACATGCGTCTTTTTGCAACATAATTAAATGAATTTTTTTTATACATTAGTGTGGTGATTGTTTAATATTGCAAATAAAAATGACTCAGTTGAAAAGGTTTTGCTAAGCGATAGTACTGTTAGAGAGAGAGTGTGCTAGCGAGAAAAGCTCTCTATTGAAATTTGTGCATTTCCCCTACTGCCCACTGCGGCTGGTTCCAACAAGAAGAAGAGTGTCCTCCGCTGCCCACTATAGCGGAGGTTTAAAGAGTGATCCATACCATCACTTCTTATGGTGGTGTGGAGTGCGAGATTAACAACTGCTAAAAATTGAAAGTAATGGAGCACTCATTGCCTCTCAAGCTATCTGAGAAGGAAGCCTTGCCACTGCATCCAGACGACAATCGTTCATCTAAAAAAGTCAAAGTTTAATCCTCCCATGCAGAAGGAGACGAAGACATTGTCATTATGGATGCACATCACCAAACCTAAGAGGTGGATGACTCCATGGATCATGACTTGAGTGAAAATCTGCTTATGCCTGAAGAGAACCGAGATAACACAACTTTACATGAGGGCGATATCAAGGCAAGACAGCGTTCCTTCAAGGAGAAACTTTTGCAACAAGCAAGGGGTGCACTAGAGGAGGAAGAGATTAATCTGGAGGAAGGGGACTTCTCTGTCTCTCGAGAAGGTCTTTTTCCTGTCATTTTCTTCTCTCCATGGATTCACAAAATCTTGGAGGAAAGCATGAGATTCATTGTAGTACTGAAGCTTCTTGGTCAGCCTATAGACTATGCAAGACTCCGTGACTACCTGGCCAAACTTTGGCGATTCACAAGCCCTTATCGCCTCTCTGATCTTGAAGGGGGCTGCTTCACTGCAACCTTTGCCAATGGAGAAGACTATCAGAAGATCCTCACCGAAGGCCCTTGCGTCGTTGTGGGGCATTACCTCACAGTGCACCCATGGTCTCCGACTTCTCTCTGATCAACCATGCAGTCTCTCAGGTTATGGCTTGGATTCGAATTCCAGGGTTACCCATGAAATACTATAAGAAGAACATTATCAAGGTAATCGGTCAAGTCCTAGGGTAGGTCATTTAGATTGACTACAATATGGCAACTGGTAAGTGAGGGGAATTCGCCCGTATATGGCCATCATTCTAGACCTAACTACACACTCACATCAAAGATTACAGTGGATGGTAAAGCTTTGTTTGTCGAATATGAAGGTCTACCCACCATATGCTACCATTGTGGTAGATACAGTCATCTTAAAGCTATCAAAGCAAGCCATAGAGAAGCCATAGGCAACCCCCAACAGGAAGTAGTAGCGCGTGGACCCACTGTTGAGGATGTCAATGAGCACAACCCCCACAGCACGTGGATGTAGGCACCATCATATCACTGAAGAGCTTTCAGAGATCCTGAAAAGCTATCAGAAAATAGCCCCCCTAAAGACGTAACTAGTGGATCAAAGTTTGAAATCCTTCACACCTCAGAACCCCCTTTTAACTCTCACCCTGAACCCCCTTCAACTGAAGCTGAGAATGTCAACCACCTTACCCCCAAGCCAAATACTATTCCATCAAAAGAGAAATACCCCCATGCCCCACCAAAGAAAGCAACCTTTGACCCTTAAAAAAAGCCTAATCCACCACCAAAACCCTAGAAAAAACACTACAAACCCTTCTAATGAATCCATCTATGATAGTCGAGCCTACTCCGCCCATAACGCTTCCCATACCCCTGAAAACTCCAGACACACAGCCACTATCTCTCATCCTAAAATAGGGCCCAATCGTCCCTCTAGCCAAAAAACCATAGGCCCAGCACACCTAGCACAATCTCCTACTCACCCATTAGCTAAAAATAAAGAAAACCTACAACCCAAACCACCAGATAAGGCCTCACCAAAAACAGGGATTAAAATATATTCAGGTCTACAAATAGGCAGCTTGAAAACTAAAATAAGACCCAACTTTAGATTATCAATATGAAGACAATGATGATCTCTTAGATGACATGCCAGATGAAGATGAGACTCCTCAACACTTCGTCATGGAGTGCTAACCCCCTATCTCCTTCTATGATTGCACTCTTCAGGAACTATCAAGGTGCGGCAAAGAGCAAATTTAGCTCGATGCTTAAATCCTTCATCCAACAACATAAGCCAAGAATTGTTGTGTTATTTAAACCCAAAACTTCAAGCCCATTGGCTAACCATATAATCAGAAGATTTGGCTTCCCTCACTCCCACTGCATCGAAGCTTATGGCTTCTTTAGTGGCATCTGGATGCTCTGGTCGAATAATGTTGATGTAGAGATCCTCCATAATCATTGGCAATTCGTCCACGCTAAAATTTGATTAAGGCAAGAAGACACTTCATTCTATTTAATAGCAATGTATGGTAATCCTCAACCAAGCGCTCGATCACTCCTCTGACCAACCCTACTATCCATTGCCCCTAATGCTAATGAACCCTGGGTCCTTGCTGGGGATTTCAATGCAGTTCTTTCCTCTTTAGAGTGATGCTCTAGCTTTAGATACTTACGGCCAGGTTTTCCCAACTTCTAATGTTTCATCGATGATCGCTCACTTCTTGACTTGGGATTCTCAGGACCATGTTACACATGGTGCAAAGGTCTCTCATTTGCTAGATTGGACAGGGCTTTGGTTAATAGTCACTGGGCCTGCTCTTTTCCAAACTCCACCATCCAACATCACCCTAGAATCCAATCAGATCATAGTCCAATCAAGCTCTCATTAGGCCTTAACAAACCTGATGGTCCAAGACCCTTCTGCTTCTTAGCAGCTTGGTTAACTCGCCCACACTTCAACAAGTTAGTTACACATTCTTAGAAGTAAGACAATTCACTTTGGGAAAATATCCAATCCTTCACTACAACAGTACGTGATTAGAATTGAACCACCTTCAGTCATATTGGTAACAGGAAGCAGAAGCTAGAAGTGAGAATAGTCAGGGTACAAAAGGCCTTAGAAGCACAACCCCTCTCAAGCTCACTTAGATCTCTTAATAGAGAATTATGCAATGACTACGAAACAACCTGCTTCCAAGAGGAACTGTTATGAATGCAGAAATCTAGGGCTAATTGGATCAATTTGGGCGATCAAAACACTTCTTATTTCCATGCCATGGGCTAATTGGATCAATTTGGGCGATCAAAACACTTCTTATTTCCATGCCATGGCCAAAATTCGGCGTTGCCAAAATCGTAAATCATCCCTCAAGAACAATAATGGTGATTGGGTCTCAGATGATGAAGCACTGAAACATATGGTCAGAAGCTACTTCATAGATCTCTACTTGACGCCAAGCATTGCATCCACCACCTATAAGCATCGAGGTATGTTCCTAAACCTCTCATATATGCACTGGGATTCTTTAAATGATGACGTAACACTCCTAGAAGTCAAGCAAACACTCTTTGATATGAAGCCACTTAAAGCCCTAGGACCAGATGATCTCCACACTCTATTTTTCCAATCCCAATGGGACACTATCGGGCAAGCCCTCCACCAAATGGCTAGTTCTCTCTTCAATGGTAATCACATGGAACCAAGCCTTAACAACACCTTAATCTTCCTAATTCCAAAAGTTGACTGACCCACTACAGTTAAAGACTTTCAGCCCATTAGCCTTTGCTCTGTCATGTACAAAATAGTCACCAAAATCCTATCAAAGAGGCTTAAATCTATAATGCCACCCCTAACTCTGCTTGCCCCGTCCAGTTTCATCAAAGGAAGGAATATCACTGATAACATATGAGTGGCCCAAGAAGTAATCCACTCCATGAAAAGTAAGAAAGGCAGCAATCAATGTTGACCTTGAAAAGGCCTTTGACAAGCTAGATTGGAACTTCATCTGAGACACTTTGGAGGATGTTGGGTTTCCTTTGAGCCTATTGTTAAGATCATAATGCACTGCACAACTACACCAATGATGGAAATCCTATGGAATGGATCACCCACCGAATCCTTCTAACCAAAACGAGGCATAAAACAAGGGGATCCCCTCTCACCCCTACATCTTTATTTTTTGTATGGAAAGACTCTCCCAAATGATCACTAAAGCTGTTCAGGACCAACACTGGGAGAGTATAAGGCTTGGACGAAATAGACCCCCTCTCTTATCTCTTCTTTGTAGATAGCTTAATCCTCTTCAGCAGTAATACAAGTAGCCAGCTCAAACTCATTCAAGATACTATTAGTGAATTTTGTTCAGCCTTTGGGCATGTGGTCAGCTAAAGCAAATCTCGTATACACTTCTCAGGAAATTCGTCAAGTCGTGAAGCCTCTCAAATCTGTGATTTTCTCCAATTTCTGAAAACTGAGCACCTAGGGAAATACCTAGGAGTACCTCTTCTACACTCCAGAGTTACCAAAGACACCTATGCCTATCTCATTGAAAAGGTCCAAACAAATTTGTCTTCTTGGAAAGCCAAATCACTATCTCTCGCAGGTAGAATCACTCTGGCTAAAGCTACTTTAAACACTATACCCTTTTACGCTATGAAAACTAGTTCGCTGCTAGCTTTTTGCAGAAAAACTATCAACATATGCATAAGGCGATTTGTAGGGTGATACAACCCAGTCTTTATATAGTTTTCTCAAGGTTTTCTAATGTTTTGCAACAATTTTACCCTCATTATGCATGCATTTTTATCCATTTGATTACATTGAGTCATGCATTGCATTTTATTGTTTAAGGGGTAAAAGGGTCATTTTTCTCTCCTCAATCTTAATTGCCTTGATTTGTAATCAGTTCATCTTTACAGAGCTCTTTGTTATGATTTTCAAGCAATTGGAGAAGGACCCAAGAACCAAGATAGAGCATAGATGGATCCAAAATGTTACAAGGACCAAAACACGAGTTTGGAGTGTTCTACCTCCCAAGGTCGTGACATGGACTTCTGAGGTTGCGACCTGGATACCCTTTCAATGAACTACATGTTTTGGACCTGAGTCAAGAGAAAAGCTCTCTGTCTTCTCAGTCGCAACATGAAACTTATGAGGTCATGACCGGAACCCCCTAAGTCACGACCTGACACTTCTGAGGTCACGACCTGAGTGCTTTAAGTGAAGCTATGCATTTTGGAGTAGGTTTCTTAGTTTCTACACCTAAGGGGGGTAGCCACCATGAAGAGACACTCTCCCATTCTGCATATTTGCAATCCGTTGAGCCACCATTATCTCCTCTCAAGTCTTCATTGATTTCACACCCAAAACTTCTATTTTTCTTCATCTCTTCTTCATTTTCTGCATTTTTGAACCAATCAAACCACTCCAACCACCTTTTTCTCTATTTTTTAACCTCACTTTTAGCTTTAACCATGGCTGTTCATTCTGGGAGCGATTGCAATTGGTTTGAAAGCATGAGAGGCTAAATCCTTAGCCTCTTGGTGAAGGAGGATGAAGCTTGAGCTCAAGGACTTAATTGGGCAGTTTTTCTATAGTCTAAACCTGTGCTTAATGTTGTGTTGAATATTTCTAGATTTAGGAACTTTTTGCACTTGTATCAGACTTGGTTTATGATTGTATATTTTGTGTTTAGACTATTTTATTATATTTGGATTGGATAATGTTAATGTTGATTAATCTATATAATATTTCAGTTTGAATCCTTGTGTTTCGTTTGATTATCAGTGATTATTGTTGATTGATCTGTGTGCTTGCTATTCTGTGCTTGTCGATAGACATTCAGAGGGCATTTGCATCATCCATTCATCTACACTCTAAGTGGTTTTTAATAGTGTCTTAAGATATGTTAATTAACTTTGATTAAAGTGAGTTTTCATTAATTGAGATATTGGATCCAAGTGATTTACTTGGGATTTTCTTCAAACTTAGAGATTTTTTAAAACTCCCAATCATTTTAAAGAGCAGTGATAGCTGAGTTTTCATCATCAAGAGACTGTTTAATCATAATTCCCTTCTAATCTAAAACATTTCTTCATTCATTTAAAATACCAAAAATAGTTTATTTTCTGCACTTTTTATTTATTGCATCACCTTAAACAATAGAACCCCCCCCTTTTCTTCATCCAAATTTACAATCCTTTTGATTACCAATTTAGACTAGAATTTCCAATAACAAGCTCCTTGAGGAGAATGACTGGTTACATCCTATACTGTATTTTTTTGGGTGCAATTTACTTTCTTGACAATCCGGAAGGCGACAATCTGGCTTTGATCATATGGGCAATAGAAGATTATGAGAACAAGCCGAGCTTAGTGGGATGGCCAAACATGTGCCAACCCACCCAGAGAGGAGGATGTGGATTGAAAAACTTGAAAGGCCAAAACCAAGCTTTCCTTTCAAAGCTTCCTTATCATCTCATTAGCAAACCAAACGCCCTCTGGGTAAAAGTGCTGAAGGCTAAGTACAACAGTCTCATTCTACAAACTACCAGTTCAAGACAAAAATAGTCTCTCATTTATGGCATAGTATTGCTCAAGTATGGTAAGCCACATAGATCAATGTTGCTTGGAATCTAGGTGATGGAAAGTCAATCCGCTTCTGGCTTGACAACTGGGTAGATGACTTAGGACTATAAAAAAATCTTGCCCTGATTGAAATCCAAGAGGAGGAACTCACTCTCCCAGTTATTGCATTCCTAGACAACAGAGGTCAATGGAAATGGGAAGATTTTCAGCACAAACTCCTAATGAATGCCAACCAACAGATCTACCACCTCTCACTAAACGAAAACTCGGCGGACTCTTGCTACTGGGACCTATCGACTAATGGAAGCTTCTCTGTATGCTTATCATACCACAGCTTACTAGAAGATTCTTGGAATGATGCGGACAACACCTGGACGTGGGCATGGAAATTGCCAGGCATGCAAAGAATCAAAGTCTTCCTTTGGCTAGTGCTAATAAATAGACTTCTCACGAACTGTGAACGCGCTCGATGACATCTGACGGAGGACGGTAGTTACGCAATATGTCACCACCACTCAAAAAATCTGCTTCACATCTTCTGAGATTGCCCCATTGCTCATTGTTGCTAGTCGAAGGTTCTACCTTCAACAAAGCAACAAGAGTTCTTCACCAAAAGGGAAAGCGATTGGCTCTGCTCGAACCTTAACCCTCGCTGCATGGGTGTCCATTGGCGTCTTCTTTTTGGCACTCTTATCTGGAAATTATGGGACAATAGGAATAGAAACATCTTCTTGCAGGAAACTAGATTGCCTGAAGGTATAATTCTTTCTGTTCAAACCATTGTACTCCACACCATCTCTGCTCAAGATCTCCTTAGTACCATCAAATCCTGAAGCTTAGATGTTAGTGCTTTTGTAGACACTGTACAGTTGTCCTAATTTATATATATTTCCTTTTCACTCAAAAACAAAAAACAAAAGACTCAGTTGAGTTCTACGACTTTCTCAGTTTTTCGTCTTTTTATTGATTTTTTGTCTCCTAATGGAAGCGCCCAACATAAGCTCATTTGCTGATTAATCATCCGTCATCCGCTGCCGTTTGGTCCAAGTCAAAGTCCTTTTGATATTTTTGAACATTCGGAGATCAACTTCACTGAAGATTGAAACTAAAATGGGTGCAACAAAAGAGAAAATAGTATATGGAGTTGATTTTTTTTCTTTTCGAAATGAAGGAAAAATGATATTAAGTAAACAAATAAAAGTTCAAAATACAAAAATATAAAAAATAACAAAATCTAGAATTGAAAATATCCATTAAAAAAAAGATGAACTGATAATACTTCCTATGGAAACAGAACAAAAAAAAGGACAGCAAATAAAAACTATTTTTCAAAACGTTGAATTAAGAGGCTCCTCCGTATTGATTAAGCTTCAAAGTTTTCACTACCAAAGCCAGAAGCAAAAGCTGAAATTGGATTTTCAAGGGAAGGCAATAACCTTTGACCAATAAAGTGCCAATCTCAAACAAAATGAAATGAAAAGTTTGGGCTCCAAGATTTTTCTGATTACCATGAGAGTCTGAATGGATTTGCCCTAAAATAACATAATAACTAAAAAATTGACTTGATTCTTCTTTCTCTTCCTCCAAAGTAAAATATTCCTGTCACCACTTAAGGTTGCATTTTTGATTGATGATGACTGTTTGCTTTTATCAATGGGTCAGAAATAGAAGTAGTTGAAAAAGCCACTTGAAAATAGGTAATTTTACCTTGAAGCTCTTTAATTTCATGTAAAGCCACGTTCTTCTTCTGCCAAAGAAAATTTAGAAATATGATTATACCACGCATTTAATTTGTTGTAGGTGCCCTTCATGATAAAGTGTCAGTAGAGTAAATTGAAGCCAAGATTTGAAATCAGTAAAGGAAGAGCCAGAGAATCTGATTGATAGACCTCCAAACCATATAGAACTAGTGCAAGAACAAGTGAAAAACAGATGTTCAAGAGTCTCATCTTGAGAATACCCAAAGAGACAGTGGGTGTTATTTGCAAATGACACAACTCACCGATACTATAAAGACTAGAGGTTTAATTTTCTCACCTTAAATTAATAAACCAATATGAAACATTGTATAAAATTAAATCACTAAAGAAATTCATTTTTGCCCAAAAATCACATGGTTTCTACCTATAAAAATATATCCATATTGGACACATCGTCGGTGCCCCGAGTGCTTGGAAATTTTGAACTTCTCTACTCTTCCTCTACATCTTGCAGAAAAGGTTGGTTTAAATTTAAGAGTTGCTGCATTGACATATGATAACTATCCATTTTGACTTGGACCAAACGGCGTTAGCGGTACTGAAGTGGATAATGGATGATTGGTTGACAAATGAGGTGTATTGGCACCCGGTCCGTATTGGCTTCATGGACAGGGGGTCGGCCGCTACACTGAAGATCTTGGAATAAAATAAGTAGATTAATGTTTTTTGTTTAATCTGAGGTGTGTGAAAATAATATATATTTTTTCATTATTTTAACCTAGTCATGGGTGTAAATACTGGAAAAGGGGCGTCTTCCCTCACCCTCCATTTCCATCAACTTTTTATCTTAACTGTTAATGCTGCAATTTGAATGGTCAAGATTTCATGTTATACAAAGTATTTTTATAAAATAATTTTATTATTTTAAATTATCATGGCTAAAACTTAATAGTTTATTTTTATTTTTATTTATTTATTTATAGAAAAATTTTACATTTTATTTATAATCTTATAAAATATAAAATATTAACAGCTTGAATTATAATTTTATAGTTGAGATGGAAGTTGAAAATGAACGAGAAGAGAATTGGAGAGAACCTTTCCTTATACATATTTCTTCAGTTAGTGATAATATGACTGTCATTTGGCACATAAGTACGAAACACATACATCTTTCTGCTTTCTGCAGTATAATTAACTAAGTTTTTAAATTACCGTGGGTGATTGTTTAATATTGCAAATGAAAATGACTCAGTTAGGGTCTACGACTTTCTCGTTTTTTTTTTTTTTTGGTCTATTTATCAATCTTTTGTCTATTAATGGAAGCGCCTAACACTAGGCCCTTTATCAGCGGTTTACAACCTGGCCTTATAAGGGCCTAACTTAAAAGTTTATTTAGAGGCTTTTTTAGATAAATAGGCTAGTTTTTTAAATTTAAGGCTTGGCATGAAAGCCTGCAAATTTGGCCTAATTAATTTTTTAAAATTTATTTTATTAATATATTCAAATATGTTGAAAAGGCTTCTAAGTGTACCAAATGCTTACATTTGTGTTGGCTTTAAAAGGTTTAAAGCCTATTTATAGCCTTCAAAGCTTGCAAAAAGTGATCTTTTCAAAAGTCTATATTGTAAGTAGGCTTTTAAAAAAAGTTTTAGGCCTGCCAAGCCTTCTAAAGACTCAGGCCTAAACCTTTTAAAAAAAAACCTATATGCCAGCTTAGGCTCAAACTCACATTTTTATTATGGGCTCAAGCCTATCTGGCCAGAGTTTGGCCTAGCCAGGCCGTTCCATCTCCAATTACATGTCACCCACTTCAGCACCATTATGCTATTTAGGCACTGTTTGGGTGACACCCCAAACCATGGTTTGGGTAATAAGTCACCCAAACACCCACCCAATTTGCACAAACCATGGTTTTGGAAAAAGCAAAAAAATTTTGCTTTTGGAGAAAAAAGGGAGAGTGTGAGAGCCTATAGGATATGTATCTTGTTATTTTTTTATAAACATATTTAATCTTATATTTTATAAATATATATACATATTAATTATTTATTAATTATATTATCTTATGTATTATTAATTATGTTAATAAAAAATATATTATTAACAATTTTATTCCTTCAAATTAAAATATATCATAAAATCTATTTTTTTCTGCAATTATCATATTAACTTATGTCTTTTTTTAGTAATTTGTATATATAAAAAGTGCTTCTGATAACAACTATCCAAACACTCTCACTTCTCAAAATTACTTTTTCATAAAATTTATTCTTTCCAGAATCTATTCTTCCCATAATCTATTCTCCAGAATCACTTTTCCAAACCACGGTTTGATTTCATCCAAACACACCCTTAGTCCAAGTCAAAGTCTTTTTGATATTTTAGAACATTGGCGATCAACTTCAATAACGATTGAAACTAAAAAGGGTGCAATAAAAAAGAAAATAGTATATGGAGTTCATTTTTGGTTTTTTTGAAATGAAGGAGAAATGATATTAGGTGAAAAAAATAAAAGTTCAAAGTACAATAATGGAAGAATGACATAAACTAGAATTGAAAATAGCCATAAAAAAGATAAACTAATACTTCTTATGGAAACAAAATAGAAAATAGAAAGCAAATAAAAAACCTTTCAAAACATTAGGCTCCTCCGCGTATTGATTGAGATTCGAAGTTTTTCCCACTAAGGCGAGATCTAAAAGTTGAAATTCGATATTCAAGCGAAGATAAGCCTTGGACCCAATAAAGTGACAATCTTAATGGGCTTACTAGTCACCGCTTAAAGGTTGCATTTTGAGATTGGTGATGACTATTTGCTTTCATTAATGGATCAGAGATGGAAATAGCTGAAAAAGCCATTTGAAAATAGGTAATTTTACCTTGAAACTCTTTAATTACTTCCTCTTAAAGTCTAACAATACCTTCATGTAAAGCCATATTCCTCTTATACCAAAGCAAATTCAGAAATATGATTATATCTTGCATTTGTTGTAGGTGCCCTTCATGATAAAGAGTTGGTAGAGTAAATTGAAGCCAAGATTTGAAATCAATAAAGGAAAAGCTAGAGAATCTAATCGATAGACCTCCAAACCATATAGAATGAGTGTAGGGACAAGTGAGAAACTGATGTTCAAGAGTCTCATCTTGAGAACACTCAGAGAGACATTGGGTGTTATTTTACAAATAACACAACTTAGTGAAACTATAAAGACTAGAGGTTTAATTTTCTCAACTAAAATTAACAAACCAATATGAAACAGTATAAAATTAAGTGATTAAAAAAATGCATTTTTGCCAACATGATATTAGAGTTGGATTTGTGATAGTTCCATCAAATCTCAGGAAAGACAAATACTCAAATTAATGTAAAGTTACAGTATATGCTAGTCTTCTAAATTTACATCAAGTTCTAATCTGTTCTTTTAAATTTATAAAGTGTATTTTTATTCTAATCATTTTAACATTGCTAATCTCGTTAACAGGAAATGCATACTCAAGAAATTTAAATGGTGATTGTGCAATTAAAAACTGACAAAACATACTTAAATTTTAATCTTTTAATGGAACATTTTTATATTTTAAAATTAAACTAAAATATAAAGATATCATATTTTTTAGGGAAAATTGCAAATAAAACCCCCCAATATATAAAATAGTGATTAGGGACCCTGAAATTGGAAAATAGCTTCAGAGGACCCGGTCTCAAATTGCAAATATGAAATGATGGTGGAATGTCCAAAATGGTCTTTTGCTTTTCTCTTTCTTCCTCTCCTGATATTCTTCCCTTTCATTCTTCTTTTCCTCTCTCTCTCTCTTCGTTCTTCTTTTTCCTAGTAGGAAGGAATCGTTCTTATCTTCCGTATCAGATGCTCTCCATATATTGGAGCTTGAGATGAAAGTGTATCATCTTTTGATTTACTCTTCCTTGAATCCATACCCAAGAAAGGAGATTCGAATATTGTCTTCTTTGTTCTGTTCTTCCCCCTGAATCATTGATTGGTTTGTAAGTATAGAATGAAGCTAAACACAGAGGGTTTCCCTTTAATATTCTTTGATTTGTTCTTTGAGTTTATGTTCTCTTTATTCATAAATGATTGGCAATGCGCGAGTTCAATGATAAGCTTTATTTTGTTGGGATGTTTTTGGAGTGTGGTCAAACTAAACTTTTATATTCCTTCTATTTTTTGTTTTTAAGAAAATATATAAACAATTGAAATCAAGGGCAATGCAAAAAGGGTAACATAGTGGACTAGAAAGCATGAGCTGTGCATTTTCATCTTGTATGAAAACCTTATCAGAACTTGTCATTGGCCTTACTTAACTTGTTATTGGCTTAACTGAACTAATCATGAATCCTATATCAAAAATGCTTGCAGTCAAATAAATCTGTAAATTCTCATTTCAATAGAGAAATTTAAAATTGTATGAAAATCTTATCAGAACTTGTCATTGGCATTACTTAACTCGTCATTGGCCTGACTGAACTTGTCATGAATCCTATATCAAAAGTGCTTGCTGTCAAAGAAATC
The DNA here is from genome assembly GCF_004799145.2 of Neltuma alba. Taxonomy (NCBI): domain Eukaryota; kingdom Viridiplantae; phylum Streptophyta; class Magnoliopsida; order Fabales; family Fabaceae; genus Neltuma; species Neltuma alba. Next base: position 41,087 of record NW_021633757.1, read on the forward strand.
TGCAAATCTCATTTCAACAGAAAAATTTAAAGTTGTATGAAAATTTTATCAGAACTTGTCATTGGCCTTACTTAACTTGTCATTGGCCTAATTGAACATGTCATGAATCCTATATCAAAAGTCTTTGCTGTCAAAAAAATCTACAAATTCTGATTTCAACAGAGAAATTTAAAATTGTATGAAAATTTTATCAAAACTTGTTATTAGCTTTACTTAACTTGTCATTGGTGTAAGACCCTTAACCTCAAAAACATTATAAACTCGTCGTAAAATTCACTACTATGGTAGAAAAGGAAAGCTGTTACAACAAACTACCATAGTAGAAAGAAATTGCATAACTTTAGAAATTAACATTTAAACTCGGTTCAAACTCGAACTCTGTTGCATGCAACTAAAATCATTCATTAACAACCATTGGGCCTCTGAGCCTCCGGCCCGGGTAACAAAAGACATCAAAATCAGCCCATCCAATTAGTTTCAACCATGTATATCAAGTTTCCCAAAGCTATAGAAATGGCCTTCGGCCAACCAAAATAAGGAGATAACATTCTCTCCTGTTTACAACAAGGCTGAGTAATCAAAATAATTCAAAGGGAGTCCTAAATATGGCAATATATACTAGCCATACATATACAAGGGCTAGAGGCCTAAAGCTAACCAAGCTCAAGCCTCTGCGTCTCTTCCCGATGGCACACGCCCGGAACCTTCACCTGAAAACATTGTAAACCATGGGGTGAGACAACATCCCAGTAACCAATCTTTCCAATTCAAGGTACTACTAAATAGGTGCTCGTGAGGTGTCAAGTGGGGCATTTCACAAGTAATATTATAAATGATAGCCACAACAATTCATGCAAGTGCAATGATGCAATTCCCATCAACCATATCCCTTACTTTGGGGGATTTTCAAAAGCCGAACCCAGCCTATCCCTCACTATAGGGGACGTAAGGAGCCAAAAGACCTATCCCTCACTCCGGGGGACGTACTGAGCCAACCATCATGCATTAATGGAGGCCTTACCACGTGGTAGTAACTATCAAAAACTCTCACCAATTCCCAATTCATGCATCATGCTTAAACTATAATCAAATAGTAATTGAACATTTCATAATTAACTTCTTTCAGTGGCATATCTTTCACAATTCCAAGATTCATTCATCATCAATCGAAACCCCACAAGACGGTTTTCCTTTTTATATATAACATACACTTTGAACATATTTGTTACTTGGAGCACTAAACATAAATCTACTCACAATACCACAGAAGCATGTACTAAGGATTCGAAAGTGGTTACCTCTCGCCTGAGCAAGGAATAACAACCAACGATATGGTCCGTGCACCAACAAGGCTCACAACCGGTCTACACAAGCACACAAAAAAACAACTATCATGTATTAGCTTTCAAACTAATAATGTGGCCAAAACAACATTTGGGAACACAAAATTCCTATCTCCAATCAAACTCTACCCACCTCAAAGGGTATAACCATCAAAACAACACTCTAAAGTCATAAAAATCCATTGAAACCTTAATTCCTCTCCAAATATCAATTTAGGATTCAAACCTCAAGGACCCACTATAAGAATTCAACACCCAATCACCCCATTTGAACAATTGAAGTCTTAACAACATTCTAAACCGATTAAACATCCAATTTAACCCTCCTTATCATAACCCAAATCACAAAACTCAAAATCAATCTCCACATTGTCATCCTCAATCGCAAACCTTCCAATCTCATAAACCCTAACTTCAAAAACTTCAAGTTCTTTAAATCCAAGAAAACTACACCGATTAAATACTTAGACTAACCCAAAGCAATCAATTAAACTCAAAACAATCGGTCAAAAACCTCAATTTCATCACAACCTAGAAAACTCTAGGGTTTCACCATAGATCTTCATAAATTCCAAGAAAGAAAGTAGATTAGAGGTTTAAATCACTTACTTGAGGTAATGGATCCTTAGAAATGCCCCCTCCAAGCCAAAATACCGAAACCCTAGCAGAGCCTCTCTCTCTACCTCAGATTTTTCTAATTTTCGCAACATTGAACCCCTCCCGCAACTATATAGATTCAGACTCCTTCGCCGCGGTGAACTAATCCCGAGAGGGATTACTCGCCTGAAAACCCTACTTCGCCGCGTCGAACTCCAATCTTCGCCGTAGTGAAAGCTTCCCGAGAGGAAACTCTCGCTCGCCCAGAAAATCTTCACCGTGGCATACCCCTACCTTCACCGTGGCGAAACCTTCCCGAGAGGGAAACCTTGCTCACCTGAACAACTTCGCCGCGGCGTCCCTATAACTTCGTCGCGGCCAAACCTGCCCGAAAGACAATCCCCCCCTGGAACTCCCGGTTCGCCGCGGCGAACATACCCTGAGAGGGATATGTTCCCCTATTCCTCAAACATACCTTAAATCCAACCCAAACACCAAGATCAACATTAAATCGCTAATCTATCCTCAAAATCAACCAAAAGAGGTTATTAAAACCCGATAAAACTTAGGATGTTACAATTGGCCTGACTAAACTTGTCATGAATCCTTTAGCAAAAGTGCTTGCTATCAAAGAAATATGGAAATTCTCATTTCAATAGAGAAATTTAAAATTGTATGAAAACCTTATCGGAATTTGTCATTGGCCTTACTTAACTTGTCATTGGCCTAACTTAACTTGTCATGAATCCTATATTAGAAGTGCTTGCTGTCAAAGAAATCTGCAAATTCTCATTTCAACAGAGAAATTTAAAATTCTATGAAAACCTTATCAGAGTTTGTCATTGGCCTAACGGAACTTGTCATGAATACCATATCAGAAGTGCTTGCTGTCAAATAAATATGCAAATTCTCATTTCAATAAAAAAATTTAAAATTATATGAAAACCTTATCAGAACTTATCATTGGCCTTACTTAACTTGTCATTGGCTTAACTAAACTTGTCATGAATCCTATATCAAAAGTGCTTGCTATCAAAGAAATATGCAAACTCTCATTTCAATATAGAAATTTAAAATTGTACGAAAACCTTATCAAAACTGTCATTGGCCTTACTTAACTTGTCATTGGCCTAACTGAACTTGTCATGAATTCCATATCAGAAGTGCTTGCTATCAAAGAAATCTGTAAATTCTCATTTCAATAGAGAAATTTAAAATTGTATGAAAACCTCATCGAAACTTGTCATTGGCCTTACTTAACTTGTCATTGGCCTAACTTAACTTGTCATGAATCCTATATTAGAAGTGCTTGCTATCAAAGAAATCTACAAATTTTCATTCAACAAAACAATTTAAAATTATATGAAAACCTTATTGGAACTTGTTATTGGGCTTAACTTGTCATTTGCCAAGTTAAAATTGTATAAAAACCTTATCAAAAGTGACAAGTTCACTATAGCAAATGATAAGTTCCTATAAGGTTTTCATACAATTTCAAATTTTTATGTTAAAATGACTGAATTTCCACATTGATTTATGAAGTGACAAGTTTAATATGGCAAATGACAAGTTGAGTTTAGAAAATGTCAAGTTCCCATAAGGTTTTCATACAATTTCAAATTTCTCTGTCAAAATGACTGAATTTCCACATTGATTTACGAAGTAATAAATTCACTATGGCAAATGACAAGTTGAATATGACAAATAACAAGCTCCCATAAGGTTTTCATACAATTTCAAATTTCTCTATTGAAATTAAATTTGCAGATTTCTAATAGCAGTCACTTCTGATAAGCAGTAAATAACAAGTTCGGTAAGGCCAATAACAAGTTCTGATAAGATTTTCATACAATTTAAAAAATTTATGGTGAAATTAAACTTTGCAGATTTCTGATAGCGACCACTTTTGATAAGCTGTAAATGGCAAGTTCAGTAAGGCCAACAACAAGTTCCGATAAGATTTTTATGCAATTTTAAATTTTTCTATTGAAATGAGAATTTACATATTTCTTTAACAGCAAACACTTCTGATATAGGATTCATGACAAGTTCAGTCAAGTCAATGACAAGTTCTGATAAGGTTGTCATACAATTTTAAATTTCTCTATTGAAATGAGAATTTGCTAATTTCTTTGATAGCAAATACTTCTAATATAGGATTCATGACAAGTTCAGTTAGGCCAATGATAAGTTAAATAAGGCCACTAACAAGTTTTGATAAGATTTTCATACAATTTTAAATTTTTCTGTTGAAATGAGAACTTGCGGATTTCTTTGATAGCAAACACTTCTGATATAAGATTCATAACAAGTTTAGTCAGGCCAATGACAAGTTAAAGTAAAGCCAATGACAAGTTTTGATAAGGTTGTTATACAATTTTAAATTTCTCTATTGAAATAAGAATTTACAGATTTCTTTGACAGCAAGCACTTGTGAGATAAGATTCATTCAAGTACAGTTAGACCAATAACAAGTTAAGTAAGGCCAATGAAAAGTTCAGATAAGATTTTCATACAATTTTAAATTTCTCTATTCAAATGAGAATTTACAGATTTTTTTGACAACAAGCACTTCTGATATAGGATTCATGACAAGTTTAGTTAGGCCAATGACAATTTAAGTAAGGCCAATGACAAGTTTCAATAAGATTTTCATACAAGATGAAAAATGCACTGCTCTTGCTTTCTAGTCCACTACGTTACCCTTTTTGCATTGCCCTTGATTTCAATTGTTTATGTATTTTTGTAAAAAAAAAAATAGAAGGAATATAAAAGTTTAGTTGGAACACAATCAAAAAACTTCCCAACAAAATAAAGCTTATCATTGAACTCGCTCATTGCCAATCATTTATGAATAAAGAGAACATAAACTCAAATAAAAAATCAAAGAATATTCAAGGGGAACCCTCTGTGTTTAGCTTCATTCTGTACTTACAAACCAATCAATGAATCAAGGGGAAGAACAGAACAAAGAAGACAATATTCGAATCCCCCTCCTTGGGTATGGATTCAAGGAAGAGTGAATCAAAAGATGATGCACTTTCATCTCAAGCTCCAATATATGGAGAGCATCTGATATGGAAGATGAGAACGATTCCTTCCTACTAGGAAAGAGAAAAACAAAGAGAGAGAGAGAGGAAAAGAAGAATGAAAGGGAAGAAGATCTGGAGAGGAAGAAAGAGAAAAAACATAAGGGCATTTTGGATATTGTAACACCTTATGTTTGTACCAAATAACTTTCCTTGCGAAAGCATTAGGAATCACTTTTGAAGACTATAAGTGATGAAAAATCAAGTTTGAATATTTTCATTTTACGGGTCACTATTCATTGTCACCCTAAAATGTGAAAAATTTTGAAAATTTATAACTAATTGTAATAAAATCAAAATTGAGTGATTTCGAGTTCTATGGAAAGTTCTTTGGATAAACGTTTGAGGAAAAATAGTTTTTGGACTGATTGCCTTGAAATTTGAGCCCAATTTTCTTTGAAAAAGTTACTGTTCATTTGGTCATTTTCGGATTTTTACTTTATTTTTGCCTAACTTTGAAACCTTGGGCAATTCTAGAGAAGTCCTGGATAAATCTCCTATAGTAACCTGCCAGCCCTAAGAAACTTCGTATCTCTGTCACTGTCTTAGGCTGCTCCCAATTCAGTACTGATTCAACTTTACTGGGATCTACAGCCACACCTTCATGGTTAATCACATGGCCTAGGAATTTAACTTCTTTTAACCAAAACTCACATTTACTGAGTTTAGCATAGAGTTGTTTCTCTTTCAATGTACTTAGCACAATTTTCAAGTGCTGCTCGTGCTCTTCTTGAGTCTTGGAGTACACTAGTATGTCATCAATAAAAACTACTACAAACAAATCTAAGTATGTCTGAAAATCCAGTTCATGTAGTCCATGAAAATAGCAGGCGCGTTCGTCAATCCAAACGGCATTACTAGGAATTCGTTGTGCCCGTATCAGGTCCTAAATGTAGTCTTCGAAACATGTGCTTTCTCAATTTTTATAAGAATATAAGATGATTAATGAAGGCTGAGAAAAGCTTAAAGATAGCTTAAAATTATATTTTCTGAAAAGTATCATGAAGATCAGATGTCTTGAAAGCATGTTCATACCTTTCGAAATAAATTATCGATAATCGTTTTATCAAACAGTTTATCGATAATTTAAGTTATCGAGGAAAAATACTTTAAACACATTAATCCGAAACATTATCAATAAAGACTTGATTGAGTAAGTTATCCAACAGCAGTTTTGAATGACTTAGACTGATATTACAAAAAACTATAATGTTGATCGATTACATGATCGATAATTAAATTATCAATTAAGTGATCGATTACTGAAAGAGAAAACTTGATTTTCAGAAAGGGACTTGATCGAAAAGCTGATCAAACAAAAAAGGAGGTTTTGTCAAACAATTTCAAGACAAGTTATTGATAAGCAGATGATTGATAAGGTGATTAATAAACCATAAAGTATTCCAAACAGTATATGAGTTGAAGAGACTTACCAATTATTTGACACATGATCGATAACCTCTTAATCGATAAGGTGATCAATTAAGCCCTTATTAATAGTAAGAAACTTATCCTTTTTACCTAATATCCTATTGAACATTTGAATTATTGATCAAGTGATTGATAATTTCCTGACAGTACTCATATTCAAACAGTTTTACCAATGTTCGAACAGGTGATCGAGTAATGTATTTATCTAACAGGTTATCTAGCACAGTAATGACCTAACCCTTTATCGATAAACACTTAATAGTATTTGAACTCATAACTTATAGTCATTTATCCAACACGTGTTTGATCAACTAATGATCCAACACATGATCGAACAACTTAACAAGTATGCAAAGAAACTTAATTACTCTTTTTGTTATCATCAAAACTTTAAATCTAACATGAACTAGACTCGAACAAGTACTTAGTCATTCAAGGTACTGCAACCCGAATATGATCATATTTGAATGACAAATACTTAAGCAGAGTTCCTCATCCTCTTTAATGGACCAAATACAGTGACGATGCCTCAAGCCCCAAACATCTTATTGCAACCTTTAATGAACAGATTCAAAGCTAATCTCAAACAAGAAGAGACTTATATTAGGGTTTAGGCAAATAGCTTAGTAGATAAAGAAAACATCAGCGATAATACCTACAGTAAGAATAGAATAGTAGAGGCAATGGACAGAGATGATAATGACAAGCAATGAAAGATGAGTTGAGCACTCCATACCATCTCCATCTTTTCTTTTTAAGAGAGCGCCCCTTTATATTCTGTTGAGACTGTGAACTGAAGGTATGAGGGTATTGTTTATAGCTAGGGCAAAATGTTAACACTAGTTGACATTGAATCTAGTGTTAAAATCTCATTTTACATCAAATATAAGATAATCGATGTAAATTTTAAATGTTAATCGAAATAATTACCAGTTCTTCTCTTTCATTAAACTGGCCAGCCAAAAAAAGAAGAGGACATTTTTCCAGTTCTAGGGTCTATTGTTAAAGATTAGAAAACAAAAAATACACTAAAATATTATTATATATTTATATTTGGTGAGGCCGTGGAGGCCGCTTTTACAAAATATTAAAAAAAGACTACATTTTTATAATAATAAAAAAAATAATAGCCAGAGGACAAGGAGGCTCTTTCATTGGACGAGGAAGAGGAGGTAACAGAGGGTTTATCTATAACACCTTAGTTTTAAACCCCTTATTATATCAAATAGAAGCAAATAGAACTATTTATTGAGCCTTTAAGCTAGTAAATTTCAAATTTCAAAACTTTTCTTCTCAAGTTACTATTCACATAACCCTAAAATTTGACCAATATTGAAAAATCGTAACTAATTCTAGAAAAATCAAAATAAAGTGATTCCAAGTTATATTTAAAGCTTTTAGAGGTATTTTTAGAAAAAATACTTCCAGGTTATGATCCCATCTCATTCATGCCCAATTTCCACGCAAAAATACACTATTCATTTGGTGATTTTTTCAATTTTTTAAAATTTGTGCCTAACTTTGTATAGGCAAAATTTTTTTATAAAAAACTCTAAACTTAACGAGTTGCCACCCATTTTAAAGGAAAAAAATGAGATCTATTAGACTGTTAAGTTTCAAGCTCTAAATCATCCAATTGCTCAAAATTTCATAGGTCAAACTTTAGGCATAATTAGGTCAAACTTCAACAATTCAATACCAAATCTTGCACTATAGCATTTTATTACCTCAAAACCATTAACTATCATACTAATCCACTTAAAATCATACTTTAACCAAAGTGCGCAACACATAATTATCCAAGAGTCAACCATTCATAGTTACATATTATACATAACAAAGTTTCAAAGTACTAGAGCATATCCAAGGTCTTCAAATTAAAGCCATCTCCTTGCCCTTTCTCCTGGAGCTTCCATCTCCTACATGATTGTGATTCAAATGTAATGGAGTGAGATTCCAAAGAATCCCAGTAGCAAAGAACATGAATTAAAGCATTAAAGTACGAGGTAAATTCATACTATATGCAAGCATTAGCTATACCATAAACATGCCATCAATATGCCATAAGAAAGGGAGCATAAATCATGTCATTCAACAACTCAACTGAACACATTTGCCAAGGCATCAATGCAACGAGTTAATCATATTTTCACATGCATAACACAACCACATCATGGCACATACACATAACACAAACAACTAAGACAATTTAATACTAAAATTGAAAGTTCTTGCTACCTTTTATTGACTTTGATTTCTTGGCTTCCTTTTATTGCTTTTGAACTCCTCTTTGTCCAATGCCAAAGCCTAACAATCAAACAACACAATGGCATTCTAATTAACTTCAACAATCTTCATTAACACTTTAACCTTAACCCTTTAACTTTGATTTTAAGGCTTTAGCACCATTCTTTTTAATTTAATTTTCACATGTTTTTTTATATAATTTTTTATGTAGAATCTAAATATGAACTTAGATTTATCAAAATCTAAATTCATATTTGGATTTAATCCCTCCTATCATTTGTTCTCTTGGCAAAATAGGGGTACTTAGTGTTCAAAAATTTTATTTTCATTTTTAATGCTTCTAAGCACATACTCTTCACATATTCCTACATAATTTTACCTCCTAAACTCATTATAAGCATCAAATCAACAAGAATAAAATCCTAGCACAATGAACCTAGTTGGCTTAAAATAACTCCTTGGTGTCACAAGTTAAAATTCTTTTCAAAACAAGGTTTAAACACTATAGTGTAAGCATTTTCTAGTAATAACCCATAAACAAACTTTAAATTATCCATAGCTCAACATCAACTGAAAGGAATAGCATCAAACCCTAACCATGTCATGCTTTGAACTCCATCAAAACTACATTTTAAACCATCAAACCACTAGGCAACTTAAACTAGAAGAGAAATCTAGGTTTTTACCTTGATTTGGCACTTGATCTGGCCTAAGATTGGTTTGATCTTCTTCTCCTCTTCATTCTCTCTTGGTTGGTTGAAACTTTCTCCCTTCCTTTCTCTCTTGTTTGGCTGAAAATGTCATATGGGAGAGGAAGGGATCATATTTATAAAAGAGCCAAAATTTACCTCTCGGTAACTCTTCCATTTACCATGAGATTTAACCCTTAACACATGGTATCATCTTATCCCATCTTCCTCCATGATCTAGCCACATACTCTGCCTTATGTGTCCCTTCATTGAATACAAGATACCAACTAAAGTGGACACCTAATCTACAATATTCAAGAATTGCTATTTTTTATTCAATAATTCATTCTTCCAAATTTATCCTTTAATAATTTGTATTATTCCAGTTAGATCCTTCCCCTCTCAAATTGGTGCCATAGCCACCAGAAAAATAGGGAGAAATTTTGTCTCACCTAACTTATCCTCATTACACTATATAGTCTCCTGTTATCGATTGAATTTTTCTTGGATCCTGTTGAATTCACTAGTTTCAAAACTTTATTTCTTTGTGCCCATAGCTTCCTTTTAATGAGGAGAGATTTTTCAAATTTCCTCAGAATTTATTTCAACCTCTAACTGTTTAAATTAAAATTTTCCTAAAGTTGCCCTTTTATTGATGGAAATTAAGCTTTAAACATTTTTAAAGCTATACTCTACATTTTTAGAAATCAAGAACAATTTTAAAATTCATAATAATTCCCTAAAGAATTTTTTTCTAAATTTTCATGAATTATTGAGGCCCTTAAGTATTTTAAACAATTCAATTTATCCAATTTTCCTTTAATTAGCCAAAATTCCAGGAAAATACTAAAAATTTCAAAATAATTATTTTATTATGTCTTCATCCTTCAGGCCTCAGATACCATTCCATGCCCTTTATTCTATTTTTCATGATTTTCTGAAAAATTTTGGGAATTCTAGGTGTACCTTCCTACTTTGATCAATATTAATTGAATATTTTGAAAACAACAGTCCGGTCCCTAATCTGATCTTAGTTCAAAAGTTATTCTATCTATATTTTTACTATACTACTTGACCCTTGATCAATTCTAATTTTCTCATTTTTCTAGTTAAAATTAACAGGGTATGATGTCATCTATGTCATCATACTCCATGTATCTATCATCAAGTAGGAGGTTGACTTTGTTGTTAATGGCATAGAAATGAGCCACTATGCAGTGGAGGCCACAATCAATCGCTGCTACTCTTTGAAATAGTCTGGTTAAGAGGAGGGCAGAAGAGGGGGAGGCGGGGGAGGTTATA
>NW_021633758.1:0-50016 GCF_004799145.2 Neltuma alba
CTGAACAGCCCACTCATCAGAAATCAGCAGTAGAATTGCAGAAATGCCTGGCGAAGGTCAAATGATGACGAGAGAACTATGGAAAGTTTGAGTCTTTAGATTCTGTGGGATAGTGAATTGTTGGAAGAAGGTCATTATTATGTATTTATGGAGATGAAATGAAAGCATGATGAGAGATGAAATAAATGAAAGAGCAACCAGCCTTATCTTCACAGGAATCTTGGGAGTGGATGCTAGAATGGGTAAGAAGTCAGAGTTAAAAATTTGTCACGGTTTTGTTTGACAGCAACATCCAAAGTCACAGTGGGGAGGTGAAGAGAGATGAGAGGGGCCTGGCAAGACTTTTGAATTTTGAAGACAAAAAAGGGTTGGAGGAAGAGATAATGATTAAGTAAAGAGGTGAGATCAAGAAAGATCACAAAATCTGATTGATGACTCCCTTTTTGGACGGACGCCTTTCTGATGGATGATGCAGAGTTTCCAGCGAATTCAGCAGACAGGTCTGGTTGCCCCCACCCCCATAAATATCCCATTTGGCCCTTTGATAATGAAATCCTCGTCCCCTCTACTTTTCCTGCTTATTCATCCTTCTATCTAGAAGGGGCAACAAAAATGAGGGATATGTAGTATTTATAATTTATATTAGGGCTTACTAAATTATAAAAATAATGATTATGTACTTCAACAGCTAAAACATTTTTATGAAGACTGTAAATTTTTTTTGGGGGGGGGGGGGGAAGGTTACTGTTAGTGTCTTCTAAAACTACCACCCACACATTTAGGGGGGCGTGTGTATATTAAAAAAAAATCCCTTTTATCTTTTATCTTTTTGTCTTTTTGACCCATTATTACTGGAGTTCCCTTTTTTTCTTCAATTTTGCCCAAAGAAGCTCCCTTTCATTCTACAAAAAATTCTTGGGGTGACTCTTAAATTATGAAGATACATATTACGTTATTTTTATAATAATATTGTTTTTGACAGATGGGAAAAGATAACTAAACCAAAGCTGAAATTTTTTTGGTAATAATATATAATAATATATTTATTTTATATTTAATATTTAATATAAACTAAGCATGATTGAAAACCTTTTATGAGAATATAACATTGCAAGTTTTAATTTTTATCATTTGTTGGTATGGTAAATTGCAACGGGAAAGATAGTCAATGCAACGGTATGACCAGAGAAAATTTATTTGGTTATGTAAAATTTATTTACTTTTACATTCTTAATTTATTTTTATTAAATAAAAAGGAAGTGATGCTGGAAAAAATCGTAATATTTTATTTTTAATTCTTCATAAAATTTATTTTTATTATTTTTTTTATTTTAGTAAAAAGACACAAATTTATGTAATATCTTTTCTTATCACTTTTCCTTATTTTAAAGCCACTAAGCATATCCTGCTGATAAGGTCAAAGGGAGAATATTCCTGTCCCAACTCACAACTGGTTCCTTATTTTTGGCTCCTCAATTTTTGGGGAAAGCGTGAGCTCTTTCTCGAAAAGATAAAGTTCCTTGAATGGAAATGAGCAATTTTTTATAATTTAAGATCACCAGGCAAAGACCAAAAATAAATATTTTTTAATTTTTAATTCCTAATAATGCTTTGACTTACAACCAAACCAATATAAAATTCAAAAGTGAAAAGTGAGTGGATATTGATTGGCGGGTGCCTGAATGGTGAGCAAGTGATGACGCTATGCAATAGTAAGCAGCCAAAAAAAAAAAAAGAATCTTTCCTAGTCTTCGTGTAATAAAGCTCAATTTAGCAGTGTGAAACTGGAATTTGATGGTATCCAACTTGGTGTTAAAATGATTTTTAGCAGTGTAGGAAAAAACAAGATTGAAGTATCGTTTTCAAACCTAGTTCTTGATCAGCAAGAAAGGATAACCTCTCTTGCGCATTCATTCGCTTTTATCCCAAATTTCTCCTTAGCGCTGTTTTAAAGCCATATTTCCCCACCCTTTTACTCTTCAGAAATCTGAAGCCTTTCTCATTTTCCGAACATCGGGAAATATGGGTGATTCTCCGAAGCACCCCAATCTGCCGGATAAAGATCGGGCGCCAAAAGCTCAAAGGCCATGCGACTACTGTGGCGACTCCACTGGTATTCTCTATTGTCGAGCTGATTCTGCGAAGCTCTGTTTCTCTTGTGATCGTGAAGTTCACTCTACCAACCAACTCTTCTCGAAGCACACTCGAGCTCTGCTCTGTGATGCCTGCAACGATTCGCCGGCCACAATACTCTGTTCTACCGAAAGCTCCGTTTTCTGCCAGAATTGTGATTGGGAACGGCACAACCTTTCGTTGTCTTTGGTGCACGATAGGAGGCCACTCGAGGGCTTCACTGGGTGTCCTTCCGTGAGTGAGTTGCTATCGATTCTGGGTTTTGAAGATTTGGGCAAGAAAGCCCTGTTTTCGACTGAGGATAGTGGAGTGTGTGACGTCGGTAGTGGCGATGGATTTGTGGGATCTGAGCTTGAGGAGGGCCTTTCGGACTTGTTCGTGTGGGATGCTCCTGCTGTTGTTAGCCTTGACGATTTGATAAGTTCTACAAGCTCGTCTCACAATTATCAGGCCATGGAGGTTCCTCCTCTGCCTAAGGTATATCAATAGTTTATGCTTGAAAAACATTGGAAGTCCATGTATTATCAGAATTTTGACTTGTTCAGGTTCTTCTTGTTGAATCAGAACCGTAAGGCTGCTTGTGGGCAACACAAGGAAGAAATCATTAGTCAGCTTCGTGAGCTAGCAAAATCGGAGCCCAGCTTGAATTTGGAGATGTAGATACTGAACGAGTGAGCTCCAGGCACCCCATAGTCCCTGAACAGTATTTAAAGTCGGCAAGCTTGTCCACAGGTTTTGAACATGAATTCGAGGCTGATATTTTTCCTTCGTACGAGGTAAAGCTTCTATTATGTTGGCATTTATCATTATAATGGGTTTACACATGTATCTGTGCAACGCTTGTCTTGGAACTCTATCTTTTGGTTGCATTTGCATCTGTTTTTTTTGTTGTTGTGCTGTTCTTACCATTTCTGTTATATGTGTAATTGGTGAGAAATTGATTTCTGACTTCTCATTCAATATTAGAACACTACTGAAGCATGCTTGAGATTCTGCTTTGACATGTCCTACTCTGTCGTAGTTTTTGTCCCAGTTAACCTTGGATTGTTATTGTTTAGCTTATGTCAGATTTTGAACTACTGGTTGCTGCTTTCTTAATTGTGGGTATGACATTTCTGCTAAAGAATAATACATATGCAGACAAATGTTTTAGAGGGGCATAGAGATAGTGAGACTGCAAATCAAGTTGTTCCTCCTAATACATCGTTGTATAAAGAAGAAGCTCTTGACTTCCATTCAGTTTCCACTGTCTGTGGGAATCATACCTATCTTAGCAGTGGAGGACAACTGAACTCTTTTAACTCTGAAAACTCATCGACGACCCCAAAAGTTGCTTCGTATGAGCTGACAAGTCAAGAAAGAGACTCTGCCTTATTACGTTACAAGGAGAAGAAGAGAACAAGAAGGTATAGGGGAATCCATTGCTTTTGATATGCATAAATCCGGGCTTAAATGTTCTAATGCTAGAAAAAAAAATTATCATTTGACTTGTCAAGCTGACACCCTTTGTGTGAAAAAAATAACAGATATGACAGGCACATAAGGTATGAATCACGAAAAGTTCGGGCAGAAAGCAGGACAAGAATCAAGGGTCGTTTTGCTAAGATAGAACACTGAAGTTGTGGTATAACGTCAGAACTGCAACACTGATACAAGGTGGTTGTCATTTATTTCTACGAGCTATTTTGTATATAGTGTACTTGTATATGACGTTGCGTCGAATAATTATCCTTTGAGCTAAAGCTTAGATAATACATGTAGCTATGCTAGCAAATGCATAGAGTTACAGTACAGTGTCCCCATGTAATGATATTATGTGGAGCTAAAGCTCAGTTTTCCCCCCCTAATTTTCAGGAAACGATTCATAATCTGGCTGCATCTTGTCATAGTCTAACTTTCTCTTTTTTCCATCGTCATAATCTAACCCTTTTGTTGCCTTCGAGTTAAAATATAGACCAGTCAAGGGAGTTAGATAAAAGAAATGCTTTCGATTACTGTATCTGCTAGCCCCAGATCCTCTTCTGGAATGCTGCTTTGATAAGTAGGTCACTCGCCTGTATGGGCTAATAAGACAACAGCCCCTTTGGGTTGGAGATTCAGAGCGGAAAGAAGCCTTTTCAACCTATTTGGTTCCGTTTTAAGGCAAAAACAGAGGTTTTCCTTTCCCTTTCTTGTCAGCTCAACCTCACTCGCGTGCTTGCGTTACGTATCATCTCTCCGACATGGTTTTACCTCTGTTGAACTAGGCGGCAAGAATATATATATATATATATATTCATGGTTCTAATATGCAAAGGAACGATTTATGGCTCGAACCCACTACTTCTACCATACATCTTGAAACTATAATGTTGATACGTGACTTCGGACATGACCAGAAAATGCTATAGATAACGAGCACGTCTGCAGTTAAACACCTAATATACGACACTATGATTAAACATAATTGTTTTTCAACCATGTTAGCATGTGGCTGAACAATCAAACCCTTGGAATCCCATGTTGCTCCTCTGCTAGAGCTAGAAGAAACGATAGGAGCAGGTTTGCACTTGATTTGAGTTCCACCTCTTCGTTCCTTGTTGATTCATCTTTATGTTACAGTGAAAAGGGCCTTCTTTTCACAAGATCATTTCGTTTAGAAATTTACTAGCATTGGCTGGTTTCACTGTCTCATGTCTGGAGTCTTAGGATTTCTGCCAAAACGAACATTCTAGACGGGATATCTCTAGAGCTGCTGTGAGACCAAGCAGTTAGACCCATAAATCTGGAATAAGAAAGGGGCAGAGGGGAATCATGATAGTTGACTGATTGGTTTGGGCCCCATGAGAGTAACCACTACATCCAAAGACTCTTTGAGGAGGCGGCCCTTGGCGAGGGGTCAAGATGGCTGAGTGTAAACGCTAGGATGTAGGAAATGACCTGTTCAGTAATCAGTAGTTATCCACTTGTCCCCCAGTCTAGTTCCCACATTGTTCCTTTCATTGTACTATAATTAATATAAGGGCTCAGAATAGACTCATTATTCCAGCAACCTATCTCGGTTGGATTCTTGACAGGGCCACCCTAGATTTCCCGTCTTTCATTTACTCCAGACAGAAAACCAAAAAAAAAAAAGAAGGTCACGCATGACGCCATCTTTATGTATATTTTATATCATTGAACAAGTGAACAACCCTTCTGCTTTGCTGGTAATTAGGATTTTACTACACTGACCTAAAACGGAACGTGAAGTATGACAATTCATGGATCATCAACCATAGAGGACATTCAGAATCAATTAAACTAAAGAGACCTAGCTTTTATATATATTCAACATTACGCAGTGCTACGGCACCTAATTAAATAGACCTATCCACCAACTGGTCTGAGAATTTACTACAGAGCAAAAGCATTACATTAACTAAGCGCTTAACAACGATATGGCATCATCTTCAAAGACGGGGAGAGAGTTCCGGTGGCCTGAAAGAGAAACACAGAGTGGGCTTCAAGGGGGATGTTCCATGTATTAGTTGAGTCTGAAAGCAGAGAGAGCCACCAGGCCGAGAAACGCCGTTGAGCCGACGAGAGAGATAACTACGGCGGTGGTCATGTGCCGGCAATACGCGCTGAACTCATCACATACCTCCATCCAATGCACGTGCGCGTTCCCTTTCTGTCCGATCACTCCTACTGCGGCCGCCGCTCCGTCGGCCGAAAACAGCAGAGCCATTATCACCAGGTCGCACATCGTCACCACCAACTTCAGTTCAAGTTGTTGCCATTGTTGCTTCTTCTCGCCGCCACCTCTGTTATCACCAGAGAAGCTGCCCCGTAGGAGCATGCTATGGCATTCGACACCAGAAAATACCTGATCCGGTAACACATAAATATATATAGCGCGGAAGCTTATACTAAAGCAAACTTACAAAGCAACAATGCTTTGGTTGATGAGAAATGAGTCATTTGGAGAAACCTAGAACTTACACGAAAGCAGACATGTATTTCCAGTGAGCAGTGGCTTGCAAGCGCAAGCCGGCGAAAAAGGTAATGGTCTTGGTCTCTTTGTCGACGCCGACGATGAAGGTAGCGATGAGAGTGAGTGCGACGGCGAGGAATCGGAGCAACAAATGGCAAGCTCTGAGCCTGTTTGGAGCAGGGCTGTCCACCAGCTTGCCATCGACGCCGTCTAAGGGGGTGGGCTTGTTCTGGCTCACCATGTCGTTGAAGATGAAGGAGAAGGAGAGAAGAAGGAGTATATGAGGAGGAGAGAAAGGAGAAGGGGGTTCAAATAACAATGGCGGATGCTGAGGCTGAAGGAGAAACGTTGTTGAATGAGAAAGGTGGGGAGTTGATTCGCATTGAAGCCACATCGTACGGACATCATTTAATTCAATGAACCATCCCCACTCAATGCCCTGCCTCCGCTTCCATCAGACCGTACTTCCAAATTTGTTATCAACCTTGCTTTATTTCTTTCATCTTACTTTAGTGTATATACGTAAGTGTCTTTTTCTTCAAGTTTTCACGCACTAGAATACAATTTTCACGCACTAGAATACAATTTTCACATTGAATTTTCTCTTCAGCTCACCGTTGTAAGGAAATGTGTAGCTTCTTGAAAATCTAAAGCGCATTTGAATTTAAAAGGGATAGTTTTGAAAAAATAATAATTTTTGGATATACTAAACGAGTAACTTCTATATAACATTTCTTCTAAATTCATCTATGGGTGGGTAAATTTTTCTTTTTATTGCCAGCATCGATCGGTGGGTAAATTAGAGTAACGTTTTCTGGCTGTGGTGAACCACATATGGTGGGCCAAGCTTTGTTCAATTTGAGAACAGTAATTGTGAAAATAGGCCCAGCCCATTCTTATTGGGCCTTGCTCATTTAAAGTTTAAGCAAATCCTCGGCCTATAATCTTTGGGCTCAGTTGACTTTGCCTGAGAGGGAAGGGTTTTTTTTTTAAAAAAAAAAAAGGAGCAGAAGCTCCAAGAAAAGATGAGTCCGCCGATACTTAGATTAGCCTGTAACTGAGTACAGAACAGAATGGACCAACTTTATCGATAGACCATTCAGGGGTTCAACTAGAGACCCAGCTATCGAGTTCAACAGTATGAATAACACCCTCTCACCCAAAAAAGAGGGGATTTGATTCCCTATCCTAGAATGAGGGTATTTAGGTTAACACCTAAAAATATAACGTAACTTTACTATGCCTAACATTGGTATCACGTAGAAGAAGTCATTCAAGCGCTTGACCTTTGACTTAAGTTTGAGCCCAAACCCCTGTCTAAAATTATTTTACCAAAAAAAAAACCTAGAGACACAGCTGAACATAAATCTTAATCTATTCAAGTGAAAAGTGTGTCCATTTCAGAAACTGTCTTTAGTCCTTGTTTTTCATCGTCCCGTTACTTTTATTCTTTCTGCTAAAACCGGGCACATATATTAAATATGTGGATCCAATATTGGAGCAGTTATTACGAGAGCCATGCGCTCTTCAAACATTGTAAGATACTCCTCTGGTCCTTAATATAAGACCCTTTTAACTAATTTGATTAGATTAAGGAAGTTAGGTAAGTTAGTTAATTATAAGAAAAGTGACACATTTTTCCTAAAACACCATAATCATTTTTCTTAATACCCCCCCTCCCTCTTCTACTTAATTATAGTTGAGGGAGTGTCTATAAGGGTAATTTAGAGAAAATTAATAAATATGAGAAATGGATCTTATATTTAGGACCAAAACCAACTCAAGAATTAGGTCCTATATTAAGGACCGGAGGAGTACTATGTATTATGGCATATTGATTGCGAAGTATCACGTTATACTGAAATTATCACAATTTTCACTCGACAATAAAATAATCAGTTTCAACAGTGTCATATGTGTATCGAAGCTTATGCCATAACTAGTTTTAATTACCAAGCTCACGTTAAGCGAAAGTATAAACTGATGTTAAGATGGATTATCAGAACAAGTCTGTACGCAAGAGCTGAAATTTAAATCATCACTACTGCTATTGCAGATTTGAGAAGCATAAGGTTGATTTAGGTCGTCAACCAGTTAACAGTTTGGGTTGGGAAGAAATCAGCAGCAAATCATCAAGGAAGCCTTTGGAATCTAAAAAGTTTACAATCTAGCTTGCACCAAAATGCGTGAAAGGCTACTGCTCTACGAGGCTAGTTCAGGCTTCACGCAGTAGGAACCAAAGTAAAATTATTTCCCAACAGCACTTTTAACCCTACTTTCATTTAGGCTCTAGAAGCAGCCCCTTTTTTTACTGTATGAACAGGGAAAGCAAAAAAGAGCAAAGCATGATTGTTGGCAACAAACAAAAACAGAACAAAGCATGACCGAAAAAGTAACTCATAATAAAATGTTTATCAGCAACAGAGTTGAGAATAACTAACGACACAAGCAGAGGTTTGAGCAAGCAAAGATTCTTAGTTTCTTACATCTTAAAATCCCAGAAAAACCCAAGTGGTAAAAAGTGATCAAAGATCATTGCTAAGGGAAGCGACGCAGAGCCAAAAGATTTCGCCTTGGTGGAAGGACACAGATCATCAGAAGAATGAGAACTATGGCCATTGCAATGAGTAGTCCTTCAAGAACACTTGTTAGCCCATCACATAATTTTATGCACATCGTCTTCCCCATAGTTGAATGCTCTGCCGGTGCGTGAAGAAATGGAAGAAATCTCAACTTGCACAAATGTTCAGACTTCAGGATTAATATGCTTTTGAGGAAAAATTTTCATTGGTGTCTGGCAAAAAAGAAAAAAAAAAATTCATTGGTCATTTAGTTTCAAGTCAAGTCCATCAATATAATTCCACCACCATTAGTCATGAAGTTTCCGAGTGGCAGCATACTTTTCCAACGTTGTCAACACTTATCTATCCGATGTTGACTGAGAGATACTAGAATATCACAAATTCACTATACTAACGGTTTATATGCGTCTCTTATTTAAGCTAACCACTTAAGTTAGAATGTTATGTGGTACAGGGTCACATTTTTCATCTTTTATATGAATTGTTTCTTTCCCATAATATCCCTATTTATCAAGATTTTTTTGTATCTATATGCATTAAATTATAATAATTAAATAATAGGAATAATTAAAAAAATGTTACAGATCTCTATGTACTTATTAGATACAAAAAAACCATATTAATTACTTTTTCGTATTTTTACAAAGATTTTTATATTTAGGTTTGGACTGACTGAATGAGTATCCACGATAAAATCATGGAGCCCTTATTTAAATTCTAGTCCCAAGTGTAATCAAAAGTGACCCACTTGCTGATTTTTAAATGTTGAAAACTTAAAGCAGTGTAAAAGCAAGCCCAAATATTCCTATCACTAGGTGAAAGGAAGGGGGAAAAAAAATAAAAATACTTTGGCAAAAAAAAAACTAAAAATAAACGGCACACCAGACTTCCCTGAAATTTCCCAGCAAAAACGGTGGTTTTGAAACGCAAATTCCCTTCACATTCCTACAAATCAAATATAAAACTTGTCTTTTTTAAGTAACTGTGTCCCCACCAATGTAGATTCGTGCCCAATTTCTTGCGACTAGTCCATGGAGTCAACGATAAGTTTAGACATGTTCTGATACTGAGGATCAGCCGTGGAAGATTAGCAATCTCAAGTTTGAATGACTAATCTGAGGAAGAACAGTAAAGTGATATAGACACAGGAAAATGAAGTTGAAGTTTCATAGTATGGGATGATTCACTTGGCTGTGTGGGAGAGTGCAGGGGGGGGGGGGGAGAGGGCATGATAGGAATCATTGGGGTGTGGCATGCCATTATTGGAATTTCAGTGTCAGTAAAATGCAGATGCCAAATCCAAAGGGACTGTGGCAGTGTCATTGGGCTCGCTTTTGCAATAATCATAGAGAGAGCCATCAATTGGGGCACCGAAATATAATGATGAGAGGGAGGGAAGCAACAGTTGAAGGAAACGAGGAATGATGTGGAACAGTGAAAAATCAGGAGGAGGGAGTGATTAAAAAGGACCATAGTAATAAGGGAATATAAATGATGATGATCATGAACATGAAACGTGCGGCCATCATTCACCAATGAAGCCTCCCTCTTTTACTCCCCACTGCAGTAGTTTTTGACGCTGCCTTTTTCTTTATCCCTGAGCCCACTTGTCCAGTTTCAGAGAGAGAGAGAGAGAGAGAGAGATTTAGCAGTAGTAATTGAGAGGGATGGATGATTCAGGAAATAGGAGGAGGCGGAGGAGGGGCGGGTTACTTTGAGGGATCAGGTGGGAGAAAGAGCAAAAAGCCGGGACACCATCCAATGTTACCGAATCTATCACGTGGCTCACCAATCGAGGCTCTCATATATCTCCCACGCCACCTTTTACTTCCCCACTTTTTTTAAATGCCATTGCCAGAAACTCACTTCCTGCAAGCAAGCTGCCTCTTTGTTCTTCGCCTTAAGTAACCTCTGATGCTCCCTGCCACGGATATTAGCGCTTTTTATATTCAGATCAGTTCCACAAATGAAGACTAGTTATGCAGGTTCTTCAAAACCATCTCTTCAAGTTCTCACATGCGCGTAACAAAGATTTTTACTGCATATCTGGCTTGAATGCTCTTATCAATTGGTTTAGTTAAGAAAGACAACTAGTATTCTAATAATGGGACGTTGCAGAACCCAACAAGTACCTCATTTTAAGCTAAAAATAGATAGCCTAGGAGGGAAAATGTTTTGCATAATCACTTATCATTAGCTCTCTAAACCCAGTCCAACTAATTTACCAACCACACCATTATCATCGCCCTTCAAAGTTCCCGCAAAACCACGTTGACCCCTGTCTTTTTAAGCCCTATTACCTCGTTTAGGTGGGCCTTCGACTCTGTTTTTTGTTCCTCATTTAGGGGTTCTCATCAAGCACAATAGGATTTGGAGTATCTACATGAGTTCCAACGAGAAAGCGGCTAAAGATGCCGATTCGGTCAACTGAAATGCAATATGCCAATATCACCTTTTTTTGGAGTACTGCAATTACCTCCCAGGCGGTAATGCAAATGATAAAAGCTCGTTCTTCTTGTTATTGCCAGCTACTACTCAGAAAGTCGGACAAGATAAAGCAATTATCAGACATCCAATGTATCAGAATTACAAAAAGTCTATCGCAACAGGGAATTAGATAACGAATTCTCATTATTTAATTGGTTAAGTTCAACAATGACATTGTCTTGACTCCGGAAAACATATCATGCATAATTTTTGCACAAGTCCGCAAAATATTACACTATGAAGAATTATAACAGCTCTATCTCATGCATATAACAAGTTCGTCCGTTTTCCTTAATCGCTACTAGGTATTCAGCCTGTAAAATGAACGGCAATGGAGCTGAAGCTTGTGTACCTCTCCGTGGCCAGCTCAAACAGCGTCCATAACAGCAATTACACAAGAGCAGCATTCACTTGAGACCACCACATTAAGGCATGTACCTGAAATTCCCAACTCCAACACTTGAGGCATGTCAATTCCAAGGTTCGATAGGTACAATTCGTTTGATCATGAAAACCTTAATTGAGAATCATCTTCCATTGTCCACACAAAGTCAGGCATGTCCAATCTTGGCCCAGCAATCGTCCTGTATATATAGAGCTTCTCAACAGGACAACTCTCTGGCCTTGAATCTGGAGGTCCTCTCTCATCAATGACTTCAACATTAAGTCTGGGCATCTTCTGACCCAGCAGTTTACATGCTCCAAAACTCACCAAACACGAGGACATCCAAAGGGATCGCATTGTCTCCAGCTTCGCAGCATTGGCCAAAAGGGCCTTGTCACCAAATGGGCAGTCCCTGATCTCTAGCTTTCTAAGGTTATCACACCCAGAAAGTATATGATGGAGTCCCAAGTCACTCTCTCCAGCAAACGCCACAGAAAGCATCTCGAGCTTCTTCCCATAGGTACCAATGTAGTCAAACACACGATCAGTAAGAAGACCCGAAAGAGATAGACGCTGGAGATCCTTACAATGTTCAACAATAGCTCCAAAACCAGCATCCAGCGGTTGAAGGGTAAGGTAGTCAGGAGTTCGAGGCTCAATGATACACAGGCGAAACCGAGTCATATTGGGCTTGTTTCTAGCAATTGTAACTAGAGCAGCATTAGACATCTGCCGACAGAAATAAAGAACTGACTGGAGCTTTGGGCAGCCTTCGGACACAGAAACAAGCCCATGTTCTGTCAACGCTACATTTGGCTCTAACCCAAATGGGTCAGATGGAAAAACTCTGAGCTCTCTTAAATCCTTGCACGACGCAGCTAGGGCATCAAGGCCAGCATCTTCTATGTAATCCAGCACCTATAACAACAACCTTAGTTAGCATCAGAATTCACAGTAGGACTCTGGATGTCGCACCAGAGATGAAAACATATAACGAAAAGTAACATCATCTAAAATCAAGCATACCCATAACCGATGCAAATTACGGCATTGACTGACAAGCTTGATCAGATCAAGGCTTTGAATAGTTGCATAACTCAAGTTTAGTGATGTTAACCTAGAGCAGATAGGATAGATAGCTGGAAGGTAGGATGGGAGCACATCCCAGAAGCCAGACAAACTCCTCAATTGCTTACACCCAGATAATGCTCCTGCTAAGTTTAAGACCTCAGGTCGAATGTCAGACGAGTAGGCTCCTGTACCTAACTCAATTAGCTGAGGAGCCCGGCCAAGTAGGTTGGCTAGCCTATCAAGGGGCACGGCACGGTTGAGACGAAGAGTCTGCAGGTTGGGACACCTGCCGACCAGGCGCTCAAGTGCAGAGAAGCTCACCTCAGAACCTAAGCAAGAAATGTTGAGAGAAACTAATGACGTACACGAATCAGGAAAATGACTCAGCCAATGCCCATTAAGGTCGTCCACTTCACTCTCCCGCAAGTCCAACTCTCTCAAATTCCTGCAATATATTATTAGCATGAGAGGATGTATCAGTGACAATGGCAAGACACTTTCTACAAACAAACTAGCCCGTCTGAATCAAGGATGCATTAAACAAACTGAGCCATACCATGCCAAAATATTTAAGTATTCATTTTATATGCATGACTTGTTTCAAATTAACTGTCGGACGTCAACTACCCAAATTTGAAAAGTCCACGAATATGTCAAACCCACAACCAAGGAAAAACAAACAACTGCAATCATGATTACAATACGAATCCTTAAATCATGTGGCTGCCGGATCAACTCCAATACCCCCTTTCCAGGTGCCCCACCATCCTCCCTCCCTCAAATACAAGTGTAATAGGAAATTAGAAGAACAAAACTAGTAAGCGTGCGTTTCACCCGGATTCGACTTTACCTTAATAAACGACCGGACAACCGGAGTAAACTACAGCCTAAAACTCCCAAATATTTGGAAATTTTGAAGAGGTAGCTCCAAAGTTAATACTAAGAATTCTTGACAAAAGAGGAGTAGTATCTGTGATAACTAGAGGGGGGGAGCTTGATGCAATGTTATCAGAATAGCATTAAGCTGAGACAACGCATAACGAGAAGAAGTTTGTCACAAAAACTATAGTTAACCAATATAACAACTGATCAAAGATCATAAGAAGATATAGTACAGATTAGACCTTCTGCAGACAGTATCAAATGTTCCCCTAGAACGAAGTACTACAAGCCTACCGACAGAATGTACCATCAGGCCATATATTTAAAGCATCATAGCGCTATAATGTTGTCGAAAGCTTGAAACTTCAGCCAAGTGTAACCATCCAGCCATAGAAAAGATCCGAACTTTGCGATCTTCTATGGAGCAAGAAAATGTTCGGAACCTAAATTCTCTCCCTCTCATGCTCACTCCGACCAAAAGCAAAGCCCAGACAAAATTCATGGAAAATGAGAGAGAAGTGAGGATGAAAAGACCTGCAATTGGCAGCAACTGCGGCAAGTCCATCGGTACTAAAACCCTCGCAGGAGGACAGCACGAGGACTTTGAAGTTCTTAAAGGATTTAGCGATCAACTCCAAGCTCTCATTTGTTATGACCATTCTCTTGAGTCGGATCTCCTCAAGCCGCGGGTAGGCCTCCGCCATAGCCGCGATCCAAGGACACACAGAGCCACCCCAACCCTCCGGCACCAAATTGAAGTCAGCAAAGTGAGGTTTCCCTTTGAGGGAAATGGATCTCATCTCCGGGAACCGTTTGATCACCATCGCAGGGCTAACAGCATAGCAGTTCCCGATGAAAACTCTCTTCCGACAGCACCGTTCGATCTCGTACCATGATTTGCACACCAACGAGATCACGTTACGGTCCCTATCCGACTGAATAAATGAGAAAACATGCTCGAGGACCTCCTCAGGGAACGAGTACGCCATTCTTTGCATTGCGAAGCGGCTCAGAGAATTCCCAAGGAATCAAAGATGTCGTTTAGCAAAATGAATACCTTGCCGGCACAAACAGGACAAGCTCCTCAGGTAGAAGCAACAGGGCGGAACCGTTAGATCTGAAGCGCCATTGACAAGTTCGCGGCTGCCGGAGAGAGAGTGCGCGAGGGTGTGTATGTTGGGGAGAGTGATGGGGAGAGAGAGGATAAGGATTTTAAGTTGTGACCAATAAGGTTAGAAATTAACTAAGGTTAAATAGGAAGGGGAGGTTCGCAAGAGAAAGTGACGAGCAATCACGGCAGCGACACGTGGTGGAGAGTTAACAAGAACCGTCGGATGGGCGGGGTGAGAAGCTGATGTTATCCGTTTGAGGGCCACGGAAGAGGAGCCGCAGAAAACGGGTGTACGTAAAGAGGAAAGAGCGACGGCTGATGAGGGAAGGGCCGGGGACCAAAATGGATGTCATTCACGATATTTTGAATGTATCGCGAGTCATGGAGGAGACCGACAGGATTATCGCTGGACGGGAAGGAAGGGGGGGTTGTGATAAAGTGTTATGATGTGCAGCGAGATGAGTGTGGAACGGGAATCTCATGATTTGTGGTGCACGGCTGGATCTGAGAGGTGGGATAGGATACGGCGGGGACCACCAGTGACGGATCATATTAAAGCCAGCTTAGCTAAAAAAAATAGTTAAGCCACGGAGGTTAGATACATGAGGGGGGAGAGGGAATGATACCAAGTGGGCGAGCGCTGGAAATCATGACATCATGACCGTCCAATCATGGATCACCATTTAATTCTCCCACTCAGGCACTCAGCCCCCTCTCTCTCTCATGCCCATGGCTGCCGTCGCTGTGCGTTTACCCGTCAAACAACATCTTTTTCCCCGCAGATTTATTACAGAGAGAGAAGCTAATTTATTTTCAAGTACAGAAATGATTTTTCACTACCACTGTCCCATTTTGTTCAAATATCTGAGCATAATTGAGTATCTAATCTGCAATTTTACGTAATCATCAGTCACATGGGCAACACTGAAAATAGTGCACCCCATATTATACAACTCAGGCATGTCATCAGATTATAATTATGTGGCAATATAATAGTGCACCCCAAAAAAAAAAAAAGTAACCCATGAATTCCAATTTTTAATATATAAAAAACTGGTGGGGTTATATTCTCCTACATCATCACTCCTTCATTCTGTCTTTAGACGGGGGAAGGGATAAGGCACGTTACGTGTGCTGATCGAGTTAAATAGTCCAATCAGGTAAACAAGCATATGTGTTGATGAAGCGATTGGTGATTTGAATGGTAGGGTTCGTTAATTAGGAATATTTTATTTTTAACTTTAAACGCAGCATCGGGCTCACCAAACAGATGAAAGGTTGGGGGTTAAGTGGAGAAATGGCTGAAAAGTGCTGGGATTAGAACGACTTTTGGTAACTTGTGGTAACAAGTCAATGAGAGCACAAGTTTAACAAGGCAAGTATCCATTTACTTTAATCTCCTAATTATTATTAATAATAGAGAATATATTCAGTCGTATTCTCGTGCCTGTCAATGATGTGGTGAATCCCATCATAGCAAGTTATCTATCCATCTATCTATCTATTAATGAAAACCAAACAAGTCAAACTAGCAGATCATCGTGTGTAGAACGCAATTTGGAATAATAAAGGTTGGGAGGAAGAGTAAAGAGAGCGACTGGATATTCACTATTGTGGGATTAAACCTGAGGAGTCAGATGGATCATGTGGGGAGGAACCAAAGATCAAGGGGGAAAAAAACGTGAGGTGGCAATTTTGACTACAAAGGGAGATGGAAAATACTATTTTAGTCCAAGAGAAATAAAATTTTTTTATCTCATTTATAAATTATATTATTAAAATTTTCACGCATTATTTTACTTTTTATTTATCATTATATAAAATTTTATTTTTTGAAGAATATGCATGCGTAAAATAAAAATAAAATTTAAAATTATTAAATTTTGAGAAAAAATAATAAAATTTATTTATTTTGTTCTAATAAAATAGAGTGGAAGTGTGTGTGAATTTAAATTATTAAATAATAATTTGGGGAGGAAT
This sequence comes from Neltuma alba, assembly GCF_004799145.2. Lineage (NCBI taxonomy): Eukaryota > Viridiplantae > Streptophyta > Magnoliopsida > Fabales > Fabaceae > Neltuma > Neltuma alba. The sequence goes on from NW_021633758.1 coordinate 16,587, forward strand.
TGATTTTAAAGTACAAAGAGTTGCACGTTGCATCACAATCATCGTCTCTCTCTCACGCAGACATACACAAACTGCGTACGGTCACATGGTAAACAATGGCTTCTAATTCACTAACACGACACTGCCCCGAATAAAAACCTGAAGCCAGTGGCAAATTCTCTTCTTTTTTTTTTGAGTTATCGGTTTTCCTCAAATGGTTTAAAAAAAAAATTGGTTTCGAGAGAAAGAGGGGTGGAAGGAGGGGTAAAATTATTGGGGGGAAGAGGAAATGACGGAAATGGGGCTGGTGATTGGGCGGGATTGCAATAATAAAAGAGAAAGGAGGGCACAAGGGTGTCAGAGGATGAAAACGACGTGGTATTATGTGGTTCCTATCACTGCCTGGGCATGGATTCCATAGGGCTGTCTCCTTTTCTCCCAAAAGCTGACCTCCTGAGCTGGCCTTTGCCTCCCTTCCCTCCTCCAGATCAATGGTTCTGATTTTCTTTTGCTCGCCACACAACCCCCCCCCCCATTCAAATGCCTCGGGTCTCTCTTCCGGGTCTTTTTTCTTTTTCTCGCTTCATTATTTTTTAAAATATTTTTATTCTTGATTTTACAAAAAGGAAAATTACATCTGAGGATCTTCTAAAGTATTAAATACCGTCAGCTGATCGACAACCTTAGATTTTGGGAATTAAAAAAAGGACAAAATCCTAGTTAATTAACTCTCAAAAATTTAATTTTTTAATTGTAATTAATATTGTTAGAAGGTCTAAAATGTCATTTGCACCTGATTTTATATAAACTTCAAATTGATTATAAATTTTGTTTATGGCATCAAATTCAAGTATTGTTCGAAGACATTCTTCATATTTATACAGAGTCCAGCTTGAGATGATATGTTGAAAGGGTTAAGTAGCCAAAACTTGTTGCCTCAAATCAACGCTGATATAACGAATTTATTTTAAATGAAATGTCATTCATATGAATTCTAAAACCCTAATTGTCTGAATTAAGATATTTCAATTGTCAGCTGATTTATTTGTCATTCTTCCTTCTCAGTATGTCAAGAGGAACTAGGTAAGAAAAACTATCAAATTAAAATAATTGGTAAGGAAATTTGATGTTAAGATGTTAATTATTTATTATTTAACCAAAACAGCCTTTGAAGAAAGAAATGTACCACCACATGTTTTAAATTACACCACAAAATAAATCTTATTACATTATAAACTAAATTTTGTATTTAGAACCGGGGGAAGTATTTGAGTATTTTATGAAAATTAAGACACTGAATTAAAAGAATAATTAAAGAATAAAATGACATCAAATGATAAAATTGCAATGAAGTTTAAAAAAAGGCAGCCTTGACAAAAATAGTTATGGAGCATATTTCAACCTAAAACGGTAATAGCTGATAAATCTTGTTCCCTGTGAATATGAATAAAATAAGGATTTGGGGGGGGGGGGGGGAAGCAGAGCTGGGATGCACGTAAAAGAGGATTGGAAAAATAGAAAGATGACGAAGACATAAAAGAGGGGAATTAATGAGAAGAGGATTAGAGTATGAAGCCCACGCATGGTTCCCCCGGGAATCTCTCTGCCTCCATCGACTCCCAAATTGACTTCAACTTTTATTTGTAATTTTTGTTGTTTAAGGAACCACAACCGCCCCCCAATACCTGCACGCCAATACAAAAATCCCCCCCGCATTTAATTATGTGATTAAATAAATCAGTATTAACAACTGTGAGCTCCTGACAATATTTAAAAAGCCGGGGTCGTTGAATTTGAATGGTACGAAATTGAATTAAGAAATAAAAAAGGGGGAATGAGGTGGCGGGAGGGAGATCGGGTACACGTGAAGGCGCATATCCAGAGCAGCGAGGGTTGGATCCCTTGGGAGATGGAGCGCAACGCGTGCCGCCTCGCTTGCTGACCCTTCCTTGTTCCCTTCCCCCCTCTCACCTCTCAGCCTTCAGGCCATCGCATACCGTTCCCGACTTCCCGTCCCCAAATTAAAAAAAAAAAAAAAAAAAATCCTATTTTCATTCTTTAATTTTATGCCATGTTTTATTTTTTTTAACTTGATCAAAGGTTTTTGCTTTCACGGCTTTAATACAAAGGATTTTTGTATTGCTCAACAAATATGTTTTTTAAAAGGAAAAATGACATTAAGGTCCCACACAAACAAATATATAGTAAAAAAGTCTCTTGAAATGTGATAATTTTTCTGAAGTCCCAAAGGGACCTGACTGCCATTTTCAAAAAGTTAAAATGACTTCCTTGCCCTAGCATATCAGAGGCAGAAGGCGCTGAGATGAGTTTCCCGCATAATGTGGCTCTGTTACGGCTAGGAGAGAGGACATGGAGAAAGAAGGAAGGAGCCATTAATAATGAAATATTTTCCCCATTACCATCAGTAAAGTCCAAAGAGGTTCCATTTGAATCTTCACAAATCTTCAGATCTGGAAATTTCTTTCATCTCCTCTCCTGGAATATTTTTCTTGACAGATTAATTGTGTTTGGGAATGAGAAATCAGAAAATCGTTTTTGCCTTTGATACTGTAAAGCTTTTATTTTTGGTCTGAGATGAACAAGTAAATCAATGGAAAAACTGTGTTTTTGGTTGGTGTGTGTTGGTAATTTAAGTTGGGTGTGTATGATGACCATGGGTGATCTGTTTTTGGGTTGCTTGTGAGTGGTTTTGCTCTGTTCTGACGTTAATTTAGGGGCAAAGGAAGAAAAAGATGAAGGTTAGTCTGGGTAAAAACCCTTAGCACGAAATGGGATATTGTGTTGTCAATCAGGCCGCGATAGTTGTCAATATGTGCCGCGACAGTTGTCAACGTAGCTCCTTGACTTGTCAATGACAGTTGCGTGATTCTTGATGCATGTTTAAATTACTGATGACGAGTATGTCTGGAAAGCATTTATTTTGTTTTGTTCACATAGGGAAAAGTTTATAAATGATGGAGAGGATAATATGAGATATGTGAGAGGTAGTGTGAGAACAACAAATATAAAGGAGGGCACAAGTTATTAAGAATTGAAGAAAATTATATCATCAATTACTGGAAAAGAAAGTAACTCATTTCTTTTGAAATTCTCAATTGTGTATAGCTCAACAGCACTCAGTGTAGAAATTAACAACATGAGTTATCCAAAATAACAATTAATATAACAAGAGTTAATAACAAGTGATATAACAATTTCATAACAAACGAATGTGTGGATATTAGCAATTGATATTCAAAATTTTTACAACTGAAGGTGTCATTTATTTATAATGTTAAATAATATTTGCATTAAAATATAATTATTAAGAAGAAGGTGTTACTCAAATTTATGTTCAATTGATAAGGGACAGTGCCTTCATTAACAAGTTATAGTGTTCCATTGGCAAGTCACAGTGCCACCATTGATAAGTTATAGTGCCACCATTAACAAGTCAGTATGCCACCAATGACAAGTCAGTATGCCACCATTGATAACTGATAATTCGCCGCGGCGTTTGACCATATCCGTCGCAGCTCTCCCATCTATTCCAAGAAGCTATCATTTTGTGTAAGGCGCCGCGGCTCTTGATTATATCCGCCGCAGCACCCAACCCTTTTAAGAAGTTATTCGGTGAACAATAAGTTACAGTGTTACCATTAACAAGTCAATGCGCCACCATTGATAAGTTATAGTGCCACCATTGACAAGTCACAATGTTACCATTAACAAGTCACAGTGCGACTATTGACAAGTCCTAGTGTCACCATTGACACTTCATTAATAATAATTATATATGACAATATAACCAAAATATAATATGATAAAGTGATTGAAAATGTCATATGATACTAAAACAGGTTAAGTAACTTGAATTTATATTATTGACAACTTATATTAGGAAATTAATTGACAAGTCACAGTGTTCCGTTAACAAGTCATAACAGGTCTAATGACAATACAGGGTGCAGGTAATGACAACTGAAATGATAGCAGAATTTAACATGCCGATTCATAGCCAACTTTTATTTACACCTTCATATACATAAAACTACACTTATTTTACAACCCATCCAAAAAAAACATAGGGGTTGCATATAATTACGAAACTAACTATTGGTGTGTATCCATTTACAAAAAATTCTCTTCACACACATTTACAAAATGTTCCCCTCACATCCGTATAATATTTTTCGAAGGGCAATGGCATTTGGAAATATTTGCCCTTCTCCAATAATCAAATCTCTCCATTTTGTGGAATTCATTTGTGGTGTAGGTGTTGGGATCATTTCAACAGCACAAAGAATTGATGATGGCTCTCCAATCTCATCAAATGAGGTAGGCAGAGACATAGACGATCTATTGATACCTCCAAATGATTGATCAATCCTGTAGAAAATGACAAGTCAGGGTGCATGCATTGACAAGTTGGTAGCAAGACAGTAACAATTGATATTGATAATAACAATTTTGTTAAACTAAACTTACACATCTTGCTCCTTCATTATATTATCCCTTGTTGCTTCTATGTGGTCTTTATTTCCATTCTCTTCTACATACACATGACCACTTTTTTCATTGAATTTTTGTCAAATTTTCTACCCCATCATCATCTACCAACTCCGCAAATATTTTTTTTATCAAGCACAACTGAGAATTTCAAGAGAAATGAGTTACTTTCTTTTCTAACAATTAATGATATAATTTCCTTCAATTCTTCATAACTTGTTCCCTCTTTTATAGTTGTTGTTCTTACATTACCTCCCACATATATCATCTTCTCCATCATTTATAAACTTTCCTCCTATATGAACAAAGCACAATAGATGCTTTCCAAGCATACTCGCCATCAGTAATTTAAACTTGCATTAAGAATCACGCAACTGTCATTAACAAGTCAAGGAGCTACGTTGACAACTGTCACGGCACACATTGACAACTATCGCGGCCTGATTGACAACACAATATCCTATTTCGTGTTAAGGGTTTCTACTCAGACTAATCTTCATCTTTTCCTTCCTTTGGCCCTAAACTAACGTCAGAACAGAGCAAAACCACCCACAAGCAATCCAAAAACAAAGTACCCATGGTCATCCTATACACCCAACTTAAATCACCAACACACACCAACCAAAAACATAGTTTTTCCATTGATTTACTTGTTCATCTTAGACCAAAAACAAAAGCTTTACAGTACCAAAGGCAAAAATAATTTTCTGATTTCTCATTCCCAAACACAATCAATCTGTCAAGAAAAATATTCCAGGAGTTGAGAGGAAAGAAATTGCCAGACCTGAAGATTTGTGAAGATTCAAATGGAACTTCTTTGGACTTCACTAATGGTAATGGGAAAGATACTTCATTATCAATGGCTCCTTCCTTCTTTCTCCATGGCCTCTCTCCCAGCCCTAACAGAGCCCCATTATGTGGAAAACTCATCTCAGCACCTTCTGTCTCTGATATACTAGGGCAAGGGAGTCATTTTAATTTTCTGAAAATGGCAACCAAGTCCCTTGGGAACTTCAGAAGAATTATTACATTTTAAGGGACCTTTTCGTTGTATATTTGCTTGTGTGGGACTTTAATGTCATTTTCTCTTTTTAAAATTCAAACTTATATTCTCTTTTTAATTAAAATGAGTTTATTTACCACCTCAACCAACAGTTGGTTCTTTAGTTTTATAAAAACAAAACTATCTTGTCACTCTTTTTATTTTTACAGTGAAACTATCTTTTCACTCTGTTAATTCTAAGACTATTGGTTTGATAAATGAAAAATATTGACATGGAGATATTATCAAACATTAACTTAACTCTTTTGAAAGTAACAATGGTAGGTGTAAAACAACTTATTATTTGACACTAATGATATCAGGATTGGATGACTGAAAATATATTTGATAAAATTAGAATATCAAATTAAAATATTACTGTTATAGAAAATTAGAGGCATGGTGATATATTTTTACCTTTTTTTCACAGACATTCTCGTTCATGGTTGCAAATTGGATTTTCAATACGTGTGCAGTCACTATAAGATGTTTTGATCTCATGAAGATCATGAAATGAGTGCTGGTTATTGGTTAATTTTTAGGCTTTAATTGTTAGTTGTAGGGGATCACATAGTTATTTAAGGTATTAGCGTTTTCCCTCCTATGTTCCATTTGAGAGGAAAAACTTATACACGTGTCATGTTCATAGAAAATCAAACCCACAGCTCTAGATATTTGCTTCATGTTATTGGGCTTCCTACCCAACATACCAGAGTTTTTTTATGGCGCGTCAGCATTAGTAATTACTGTTTGAATTTATGATTATGAATAGTGGTTTCTATGCTGGGGAAAAAAAAAGAGAAAAAGAATAGCGTTATTTATAATTTGTATTTTATTGTTTTTTCTTGTTATACAAGCTGCAAGTCTTCCGTTCCGTGCATGGCTCTGATAAACCATATGATCACATGAACGAATTCAAGGGGCAATATTTAAATTATAGCCACCAACAATTTTATTGATTTGCTTATATCTTACAAATACATTTTATACGTTTTTTGTCCGCATCCTAAAAGTTAATTCCTTATCTCTATCTCCGCCCCAATTATTGAGGTTGGAGTTAATTCCTTAAAGGGGCTTGTAAATAATGTAACTTCTATAAATATATTAATTTATAAATTATATATTTATAGAATATATATCTCTATTTTTATTTGTTTTTTGCAGCGATAACACTGTGGCAACCCCCCTTTTCTCCTTAACAATTACACAGAGTTTTCGTTAAATTGCATTGCAGTGTCAGTAGTACTCCTCCGATCCTTAATATAAAATATATTTAACTAATTTAATTAAATTAAGAAAGTTAGGTAAGTTAGTTAATTATAAAAAATTATATATTTATTCTAAAATACCATAATTATCTTCTTTAATATCCTCTCTCCCTCTTTTACTTGATTATGGTTAAGGGAATATTTATAGAGATAATTTAGAAAAATTTGATAAATATGATAGATAGGTATTATATTTAAAACCAAAATCAACTCAATAACTAGATCTTATATAAAAGTATTAAGGATCGGAGGAGTATATTAAGATAAAAATAACACTCAGCCCATGCATAAAATAAAAAGAGCCAAAGGCGATTGAAGTTAAAATTAATGCGAGTAATAAAACTCAAAACGATCAAAAGGACAACTTTTCACGTGGGAGTTTCATGCCACTGAGGCAGGTTTTATGAGTTTTTCCTAACCACTAAATTTCAGACGCACCGAACCCAACTTATTAGTCCAATTCTACTAAAGAAAATAATAAAAAAGCACTTGCAACCATAGTTCATTAATTATTATTAAAATATATTTCAATAATACATCATTTTCGTACGACAAGCTACTTAATTAATTACACGCGTAAATGATTAGTACGATTTTATTAGCTAATTGGTCAAATAGTCATTATCTCTTATTGCCCATAAAAATCATAAAAGAAAAAGAAAGACAGCCCCACCACCTATAGTGTTTGTTTTGTTCCATTCGTGACTGGATATGACAGCTATGAATCAATGTTTCCTCTCAATTTAGCAACTGTACATGATATTGAATCGAGGCTATAATTTTAATTAATTTATGACGAATATTATCCTTTTAAGTAGGTTCATGGAGAGAATATATCAATATGGAATGTTGCATGATTTAGTTAGTTTATTTTTATAACTGAACAAATTAATTGAATTATTAAGCCGCTGATATTCAATGTAATGATGGATGGATGAAGTATTAATTGAGAGTTCCTTTTTACTCCAATAATTACCCTTAATTTGGGACCTAAAATTTTTGTATTAAAAAAATCTCGGTTTTATAACAGCCAGCGTAATTTAATTAAATAAAAAATTAACCCAACTCCAAATTGAGTTCTTGGGTTTCTGCTCATCTAGCTAGTTCAATTCATCAAGGGTAGATCATCATCCAATAGTCAACTCTGATTAAGAAGAACGATAATTAAGATCCTTAACTGTCATTATCTCAAAATTACTAATCAAGTTCAAAATTAGGTTTGCAACTTTTTTGGTGGAAAAGTGGTTGACCTTAAAGAAATTGCATATGCAAGTTGTTTGGGGCGGTAAGTGTTCTAGGCTTCTTAATCTCCGCTAAAACGCGTGTAGAAAAAGAAAAACCTATGTCTATGTGCGAGTCCTCTTTTTGATATATAATTAAATGCGCAAATAAAAGACACTTTAGGGAGAGAATTTAATTTAGAGATCAATTTCCAGGGAGGGTTGCACGAAAGCTCTAATATTCATGTGGTGTAATTAGAAAAATAATATGCATACATATAAAGGGAAGGAGGAGTAGATGCAATTAAGCAGAGGGAATTGTATATATGTGCCATGTGGAGGCTAAAGTGGCAGGTAAGGCAATTTTGAGGAAAACGACGTTGTCGGAGGGGAGGGCATACGCATGAGCCATGAGGTGGACGTAATTGGAGGCTAATAATTTTCCGTCTTCTAATGAAAGTGCAACCAATCACACAAATTAACGGCACGTGACAGAAAGCTTCCTTTGTTTATCATGTTCTTTTTTTTTTTGGGGTCAGCTCGGCCTTTCATTAGCCCAAGCGCCCTTCATTCCTCACCTCTCCTTCCTTTTTTTTTTTTTTTTTGGGGTTGGCCATTCCTTTTTCCTTTTCTGTCAATGAGTTTAGCACGGGTGATACCCAGTATTCAACAAAGGCATCCAGGACGACAACTAAGTATTACGTGGCAATCAAGACGGCATCATATGTATATTACAGCCACATGGCATTTACAGTCAACAATGTGATGTCCATGGCATTCAAGAAAAGTCCGAACAAACTCAAGATCTCCTCTTCATGATATGTAACATATTAAGGGGACGGAAACCTAATAAAGGCTACGAGATTTAAGGAATACATGTAGGAGATAACATTTGGTTTCAATTTGCCACATTAAAAAGCTTATAATGTTCATATACATGTCGAGTTTGGTTAAAAAAAAAGAGTGTCGAGGGTATAAATGGAAGCTTTCCATCTATATGCGTGTATATGTGAGCGTGTGCATGTTTTTACGTACAGTCCACGTGAAAAAATGGGGCATGTAACAAAATAAAAAGATCTATGGAGTTAGTACACCATAAGCATGGAAGAAGATTTATGACGCGTTATGTCAAACAAAAAATCTATAATTGATGTCCAATATTTATTTTGAGTATTCTTCTACATATTATTTTTATTTTTTAATAGGTGTTTTAGGTTTCGATAGATTATGCCCATACGTAGCACTCGATGTATGAATCTTCCATTATCTGTTGAGAGTTGCCCTAAACGAGATTTTCAAACTCGTTGCGTGGTCACTATATTTTCCTCCTTTATCAATTTTGATATTTTAATACGTATTATTATATGGAATAACTATCTTTTTAATTAACTGTGCTATATACACACACACACACACACACACTTTGTTTCTCATACATGTTGCGTCTAGCTGCATTTTTTTACATTAGACCAAGACCGTCTTTCGTTTCACTTTTTCAAATCTTAAAAAAGTAAAAAAAAAAAAAAACCTCTTGTTATCACCATTTTATTACGGTACCCATGTTGTATATGGGATTAGTGTATACATATTGATGCTTTTTTAATTATATTAAAGGGGATTGAACATTGAACTTTTACTGTGTATCATGTCATAACTCTCTTATCATGATTCGTGACATTAGGTGGCATAGACTCGTAGTGGGAGTTTCTGTTGTATAATAAGATCTTATAGAAGAGAGTTACGATTTTTTTTTTTAAAAATCATATCTGTGGTGAGTTAATATAGTATTTAACCATCATTTAAAATATCTCATCGTTTAATTTAGTTTAAAGGATTGTCCAAATCAATCAAATTGATCTTGACAAGTGAAATGAAATATCAATTTTGATTAATCCTGATTAATTAGCCTGGAACGCCCTACTAGTTTATTTTTGGAGTCAAATGCGTAGGCACGGCCAACATTGTTGACCACGTTATGAGTTTACAGAACAGATGAAAAAAATGATAGTTAGTGTATTAATAATATGGAGCCCACTTGAGATGGGAGAGAATCTTCACAAATATTATGTTTCATTGACTCATTATTCATGATTCATGAATTTGGAAACCACGTTATGCAACAAAGCCTTCAAATTTAATTAAGAATCTATTATTGGAGATATGCACCGCCGATTTTCCCCCGTCCTTTTCTCTTCTTCTTGTTTTTTGTTTAAGGGAAAAAATTTTAGGATATTAATGACAACCTGAGTTAATCGGAAACAAAAACCCTTTTTTTAAGGGACGCAATTACTCTGCATACCTATAATAATTATCCAAAGAAGTCTCATAATTGATGAGTACGTTTGAGGAAAAAAAAGTCCATGCTGCTCATTTTTTTTTGGAATATTTTATGTGACTATATTTTTTGAGACTTTAAAATTAGAAACAAACAATTACTAGTAATAACTTGTAAACAAGATCATACGCACCTTAGTGCTACTATCACCTAATATATACTACCTCTGGTTCTAATTATAAAATCTCGTTTGTAATTTATAAATGATGTTTTATAAATACAACCAGAGGTAATAATTAGTGTTCCACATTCCATGTTCCTAGCTATCCCTCCTCTTCTGGTAATCTAATTATGGATGAGAACTTTTGAATTTTCCCAAAATAAAAAAAGTCAAAAATCTCATTTGGTGGGCATTTCTCTTTGAGAAAATCCCTTAAGATCCTTGGATGAGATAAGTAGTCATGATATGAATAGAACTGCTTGGACTTCATGCATGCATGTGCAGTAAAGTCATAAACTGGCTTTTGCTAATTATCTCTTTCAGTACGCCATTGGTACTGTACTCCGTGAGAATGAGCGACCCTCCTTTCCTGCCATTTTGCATTCGGGAAAAAAAAAAAAGGTGGGGGATTATGACTTTTTGGATTTTGTACACACCCTTTTTTCCCCCTTTTCTTTTCTTTTCTTTTGGTGAAGTGGGCATTGGATGGGAGGCATGTGTATCAACAGGAATAAGTTGATTGTAATTGGGCATGTATTTTCATTGGCGGAATAGTCAAAGTCACGTTCTAAAGGTGCTAGCTGTATAGAACTGATATTGCTCATTTCGTGTATTAAATGTAGAAGTAGGAGAATTAATTTTTTATTATTTGTTTTTCAAATCAATTTATTAAACTTATAAATCCATAAATGATCTGACAACATTATAGCTATTTTAAAAAGATTATGTTATATTTATTATAATTAAATAATTTATTTATTTTTCTTACTATACATAGCTAAAGAATTTACATTAAAGTTAAGGTGAAGGAGTATTTTATACAAATATATATATATATATATATATATATTAAGCCAGGTTAAGAAGATAAGGATGTGATGAGGGTCAAAGGTGAGATTCACCTAACATGAACAACCTCCTCTGCCGAAAGGATAACGACTAACTCCAACCTCAATAATTGGGCCTTCTTCTTCGCCCTGATTGACAACATTGTGATTCACAAAACACAGTGAAAAAGGCCAGCAGGGTTGCTGCATAGCTGAGGCAAGTGTGTACCAACCTACATTAGCTATGTGTGTTAGAGTGAGAAAACAAAGCCTAAAAGGGTTGTTCATAGTTTGTCCACAACATGACAAGTCTAATATGCCCACCACTTCTCCTTTTCTCATTTCCTTTCTCATCCTTCCTTCTTCCACTTTGTTTCCCCTTCCTGTTACTTTCTTCTCCACATGCCCCAGACACATTGCTTCCCTTCCTTTCTTTTCTTTATTAACTAGCTGTTACGCTACACGTTAGTACGTTCTGAGTTGATGAAAGAAAGAGAGCAGAAAATGCAATCTCCTATGTCTTTCTGATTGGCACGAAATAATTGGCGTGGGGAAAAACGAATTCTGTGATATATGGCCATTAAAAGGATGACTACGCGAGTGTGTTTGATTGAAATATGATTGAGAAATTGTGTGAATAAACATTGGGAGTGACAGGGACCACGATTGGGAACTACCCTCCGAAAGTCCCCGACCCCTTCCTTATGCCCAGCGACCACACCACCCACCTCACGCAACTAACTAAAAAGCGGGGCCAAAAAAAAAGAAAAGGAGACTTGTGAATAAAAAGTAAATTGTGACCACTGAATGATTTTTTTTTTTTTTATAGTTGATTTATTGTGCAGTTGCCATATTGCAAAAATACAGCAAAAAGGAAGAAGAAGATGAAGTGGGGATGGTGAAGTTTCAAGGGATGAATTTCTTGTGCGGGGCGTACGCGTATAAAGGGGGTGGGGTCCGTATAGGGTCCACGTCTGATGTGGACTCAATGGCTGTGATTTACCCGCCCATCATCTGCTCCGGACATCCATGCCCCACTCCAAACCCTTCCAACCTTCTCTTTTAACCCCATGCTCATCCCCCCAAAACTCGAACCTTTTTCTCAGTATAAACATAAAAGCATGGCCTCTCTCTCTCTCTCTATATATATATGTGTGTGTGTGTATATATAATATATATGAAGAAATAAACCGAATGATGTATCGTATGTATTATTAAAAGGGAAAGAAAGATAAAATCATGGATGGGTGCGATTTTAGTTCTGTTTGGGGGAACAAGGAACATCGCCATGTAATACGTGTGTGGTGGATAGAGAGAGTGGGGGGGGCACGTCAAGAGCTTTCAATTTCCCTAATGGAGTGGCCTCGCTGCCTCTCTGGTGTTGTTAATAACAAGCATCACTGTTTCACTTTGTCCTCACACATCCTTTTCTTTACCCCCATCATTTACATTCCCATTTCTGCAATTCATTAAGCAAGCGCTGATATTAATGACAGCCCTGGCGGCCATGTTCTGTTCACGGCAACAACAAGCCAGATCCCCACTCCATCATTTATGCGCCAGTACGACGAGCACCATGCAAATGGACTTTTCAGAGCCCAGAGTCATTCGGTCTAGGCCCAATCTGGAGAACAATACGACGTAGTAGGGGCATGAGCAGCCTGTTATTGGGCCCAAGTGGTTTCGACTTCACCAGATCTGATGACAAGCTACCAGTTGACTGGTAGGTCCTGCCAGAATGTCAGTTCAGGAGTTTCCTACTTGTTAAAATATCTTCACGGACCATTGTAAGCTGCATGTTTGATTCGTAGGTTTTGAAGGGTAGCTGCGTCCTAAGAAGCCGTATCCAATGTTAGGCGAGCATTCTTAAACTCTGTTACTTCGATAAGAAGAAAACACGCAACTATCTTCTTCTTGTCTTCCCTATATAACGTGAAGAAGCCATCCCTTTACCCTCATCTATCCTTCACTGCAGTGCAATCCTGTAACTCTGTTTCATACTCAGATTCTCTCCGTTTTGTCATGGGACCCGGCGGACCTGGCGGCGGACCCGGTGGACCTGGAGGTCCTGGTCCGGGCCCTGGGTGGGGTCCGGGACCTGGGGGCCCTGGATGGGGTCCGGGACCTGGAGGTCCGGGCTGGGGTCCCGGACCTGGAGGTCCGGGCTGGGGTCCTGGCGGTTTCTTTGGTGGATTTGCAAACGGCATCTGCAGCTTGGTATCTTCTTGGTGAGTTGAGCTATAGTTAAATTAATCTAGAATTTTTTTTTAACAAAAAATTTCTTTCAAATAATGCTTCTGCCGTTGCTTGGGGAAAATGCAGCTTGTATTGCCTCTGCTGTTGCTGGTTGCTCCAGGATTGCTTCGGTGGTCAACCTCCTTTTGGACCTCCAGGCCCAGGAGGACCGCCGGGCCCAGGTGGCCCACGTCCTTTCTGATGGGCCGGCTTACGTGCGTTCATCTACGGTATTCATTATCTGGTGTGGTTGTATTCCTGCATTTTGATGCTTGAAATGGGAAATGCACTTTTTTTTTTTGTGTGTGGTTAAAATAGGAAATGTACTTTTGAATCTATATGTTATGCGACATTGTTATAAAGCATTTGAACTTGTTAAATTCACAAATGCGTTGTGTTTTTGTTGAGGATCTGCCGCTTGAACAATGAACTCTTCATTTTAAGTGATGATGTGCGCTGTCCTCTATAATTTGTTATGGAATAATAAATATTCACTCACAAAAGTTAGATTTTCCAGTTAATATAAATGTTACCCGACTCGTAGTCGTGGGCTGAAGCGCCGTGGAAGCCATGAAACATGAAAATATATTAAGTATTTCATGTACTAGGAAAAAAAATAACCCAAGCTTTGGTATAGGAATATTCTATCGCCAAAACATCTTAGGCATGGTGTGTATAAGATTTTGATTTCGTCACTTAAATTTAAAGAATTATTAGCATTCTTATTATTATAACTATTCTTATTATTATCGTTATAACCATTATTATTTTGAAATTAAACTTAATGTAACAACACTTTATTTTGTTAATAGCATTAAGATTAAAGACTGAAGAGACACTTTTACAATTATGAGACTAAAATAAAAACTGATATATAATCAAAGCACTAACAAAAGTATATTTTTGGCGTCAAATTAAAAGTCAATGTCAATCTTGTCAAAACAAATTGGAGCTTCCAACGACGTTGCCAGAGAAAATTGTTACTATAATCCATTTTGGCAATGAGATGGAGAATTTTTAATTTTTTTTAATTTGAACGCTTAATTATTGCACCATATTATCAATTAGTAAGCAGTCATGTGCATTCATCTAAACTCCACATTTAAATAATTTAGCATGTGAGGAACATGATTGCATAAGTTTAATATCAGAGCAGTGAATAAATGAAAAGATTTATGAAGATTTAAACAAGTTCAGATTCTGAGAAGCTATATATACTCCTCCGGTCCTCAATATAAGACATATTTAACTAATTTGATTAGATTAAAAAGTTAGATAAGTTAGTTAATTATAAGAAAAGCGATACATTTTTCCTAAAAAACCATAATCATCTTTCTTAATACCCCTCTCCCTCTTCTACTTGATTATGGTTGAGAAAATATCTATAAGGGTAGTTTAGAGAAAATTGATAAAAATGATAAATGGGTTTTATATTTAGGATAAAAACCAACTCAAGAATTGAGTCCTATATTAAGGACCGGAGGAGTATGATGAATGATAGTTATCTTATTTCAACTAGTGTCTGAATTAATAGTTTAAGCTTTTTCTTGTTATTTTAACTATCTCCCCCGTTTTTAATATATGACCTAATTATTAAGTTGATTTTGACTATAAATATAAGATTTATTTCTCATATTTATCAATTTTTTTTCTAAATTATCCCTATAGATATTCTTTCAACCACAATCAAGTAGAAGAGGGAATGAGATATTAAAAAAAATGATTATGATGTTTTACGAAAAACATATTAGATACTGTCCATTTTGAAATTTTTTAAAATTGACCTATTATTTAAACGATGGATTTTGTGCTTATAGCTAAAAAGAATGGATGATATGTGTGTGAAGAAAGTAACAATAGAACCGCGGTTTACTTTGATTTTCCCATGTCACAGTTTAAATAATTTTCATTTGGTTTTTTGATTTGAACGACAAGAAGCCTTTATTAGGACTAACTTATTTAATCTTTTCTCATTAAAAACATTTTATTTTTGAGAAAAGCTACTTCTAAAAGATTTTTGGAAAAATTAGTAAAAATCCCTATTTAAAATTTTTATTGGCTAAAAGGACATAAAATTGTGTAAGTGTAAGTATGATCCGTGAATATAACATATCATTCATTGTGTGCAATTTGTAATTTAAAAAATATTTTATTATGTCTATTTAAATTTCTGAAAATAATCAGAGTATGAAATTAAAAAAATATTTTCGATTATCCAGTAAAACACCACACACACACAAACGAAACATTTATGGCCTTTAAAGTTTAATCAACGTTTTGATGTAATTGCTGTGCACCTTTAAAGATCACTAAACATAATAAATTATTTTTATTAATAATTTTGATATAATTTAGAATGATACCCGAGGTAAGTGTAGATAGTAATCTATTGTCCTATCATATAAACAAAAAAAAAAAGCACTAGATTCAGATTAATTCAAGCCCAATCAAATCAAACTAGTCTCTTTGCAAAATAAAATCAAAGATTTCACACCCCCACGTCGATCTTATATCTTTAAATGGAATAAAAACAAACTTGATTTGATTTATATGATTTTTAGCTTAAAATGAATAAAATCCAACTTTCTAACTCCCCCTCATGAATCCTGAGCATTTAAATCCGGTAGTTTTATTAGTTACGGAACAAAAAAATTAATTTAAAAAAAATAAAAATTGTTGAACAATGTAAAATTGACAACCGCATTATGCACAATGTAAAAGAAAAGAAAGACCCTAACATATGTGATGTGTTAGTTAACTTATATATTTTATATTGACGTGGATGGCTGATGTATCATCTATCACGTACATGACTCCTTTTTTTTTTTTTTTCCGTTACAGAAAAAGGACGAAGAAGAAGATTAATCATTTTTATATTTACCTTATCTTCTAGATTTTATGGATGATAAATAATACTTTTCCGATTGTTAATATAAAACCTAATTATAAGTTGATTTTAGTCTTTAATATAAGACATATTCATCATATTTATTAATTTTTTTTAAATTACTCATATAAATACTCCATCAAACATAATCAAGTAGAAGAAGAAAGGAAGATATTAAAGAAGATAATTATAGTGTTTTAAGAAAAATATGTCATATTTTTTATAATTAACTAAATTATTTAATTTTTTTAATTTAATTAAATTAATTAAATAGATCTTATACTCCTCCGGTCCTTATTATAAGACCCAATTTGACTTTTTATTTGGTCCTAATTATAAGACCCAATCCATTTTGTCTCTTATATTTATGCATTTTTTTTCAAGATAATCCTTCTAATAATGATAGTTTTAGCCAATATACTTAATTAGCAAGGATATTTTAGGAATGACAACACTTATTTATTATAAATAACCAACTTAACTTACTTCCTTAATTTCCTCAAATAAGTTAATTAGGTCTTATAATTAGGACCGGAGGAGTATTAAATTAAAGCCAGGAAGAATGATAATAATAACCTAAAGGAGAGTTTGGTAAAAGAAAAACAAAAACAGGAGGATTCAGTAGAGTCTATATCCTATATTCTCAATCACGCGCGACATCTGTTAGCGACATCTGTTAGTCAACGACCCAACATAAAACCCTGAACCCTGAAAATACAAAAACCAACCTGAACCTGAACGAGAATTTTCAGTTGCCACGTGTCTTTGGTAGCGTAGACACAATAAGTAATTTTTGGAGGGTCCCGCCCTCCGTACATCGACGGCCCAGATCGGTCTTCTTGTTCTTAAACTTTTGCCACCAATGTATTACTAGTTGCTCTTTTTGGCGCCCGTTCATCTTCCTCTCCAGCTCTTCCCCTGTTTTCCTCTCCAACCTCTTCCTCCTGTCCCTTCCCGGGGACCTACTACGACGGAGTTTCAGGTGATCGCTCAAAATCTTACGTCACAAGTTAACTGTATGCTTTTTAAGCTTTACCCTATTTGCTTGAAGCATGATGAGTGTTTATGACTGTTCACCTGATAAATGTTCAGCTGTTTGATTTTGAGAGGCCCTGGGCGGGTACATTCCGTTTGGTTGTTAGGAAACCGAAGAATCAGAATTGAAGGTCATGGATATGATTCAAGATAATTTATCACTCAATTTGTTTCTTTGACTTCTGATAGGATAATAAAAATGATCAATCCGCGTTCAAAAGATGACAACTCATAGTCAATGTGCCTTTTTTTTCTCTCGTTTAATTGTTTCAGTGAATGGCTTCGTGTTCCGGGATTTTCTCCTAGATGAATGAGGATAAGCTTATGACCTGCAACTAAACTGAATTTAGTTAATATTCTAGATGATTTTTAGTCGAGCTTTGGTGTATTACGAAACCCCATAGTTAGACCAAATCAGATTCTTTTGGTTGGCCGAATCCTAGGCAGCGATTCTGCCTGGACGTTTTCATTCTTTAATTTCATCATGACTTATGCAAGGGAGCCTAAATTTTCTCCCACTTTTTTTTCTTCTTCCTTTTATACTATTTGTATCTTCAATCTATTCTTAATTCTTGAGTTGGTTACAGGAGAAGGTGTTGCCATGCTTTCTATGCTGAACTCCCTTTTCACTCGAATAGGGAGCTTTGATTCCCCTGAAGATGCTTCTGTAAATTCCATGACACTATTTGTTGTTCTCGTGCTTTCCTGTGTTGTGATTGGACATCTTCTGGAAGAGAGCCGGTGGATGACTGAGTCAGTCATCGCATTACTCATTGTAAGGAGCACACTTGAATCTATCAACGATGGCTTTCTATACTCTATTATCTCTGAGGATCTTTATCGTCATTTATGTCTATCGAAAAGTGAGGATGCATAATATTTCATGTAACGTTTTTTTTGTTTTTTTCCTTTTCTTCCTTCATTTTTTCTCAGGGCCTTTTAAGTGGAACTATCATTCTACTAACAACTAAGGGGAAAAGTTCACGCATTTTAGTGTTTAGCGAAGAACTTTTTTTCATATATCTTCTTCCACCTATCATATTTAATGCAGGGTAAGTTTTGTTCTCCATGTTGTATCCACCTCTTCTCACCAATCTTCTGTGTAGCTTTTGGATCTTAATTAGGCAGTGCGACTCATGCTTAGATTCTTGAGCTTTTTTTTGGGTTAGTCAGAATATGAGTTTAAAAAATCTAGTGAAATGGACGAAGTGCATACTCACAGAACATGAACCTTTTTTTTGGGTTGGTTTCAGTTTGCCTTAAAAAACTGTGGTGCATATTTCTACTCAACATTTGTCACCATATTGAGTATATTATGATTTTGGGGATGATGCTGATTTTAAAATCAGTTACCTTTGTGATTTTGTCTTTACCAACTAGCACAACATTGGCTGTATTCCTTATAAAACAGGTTGAGCTCAAATATTTTATGACAATTTTAACAATTGAAGGTATAAGAAACTATGTTAATCATTTAGTAGAACTGATGTGTCAATGTACATACCGAATGTTAATTTAAGCCGATATTGGTAATTGAATTCAATAAAATAAATTTCCCTTGTCCCTAACCCACAAAAAAAAAAAAACTGCCCTGTTGCTTACGGTTTGTACTCTCAATGTATTGCTTTTTCTGCTATATGTGAAAACTTGCATTTTCTTTCTTGAAAGCCCCAAGTACATCTCCAATGCACAATTTGGGATTTTTGTTGGTTATAGCAATCTTCTTCTGGTTGGTTATCAAATAAAAAATTCTTGCTTCCATTAATCTTTCTGCTTCTAAGTGTGGTTCTTTGATATTTTATCAGATTTCAGGTGAAAAAGAAGCAATTTTTCAAGAACTTCATGGCAATAATATTGTATGGTGTTATTGGGAGTATGATGTCATTTGTCATCATATCGCTAGGTATGCTCAAACATTATGTTTATCTAAACGTTGGATATTGTGAGAAAGTTTCTTTGTCACGCCTGAGCATCTTCCTAGCAGACTCAAAATGCGTTTTAATCTCTAATATATAGATTAACTTAGGCCTTTGGTGTTGCGATTTTAATTGGTTTCAGTCTATCTCAAATTGGGGGGAAAAACTGGGTGGAAATAACAGCATTAGTTATTACAAGTTCAAAACAGAGCAGTTGCATTTGTTCAAAGAAAATACTAATTTTGAAGGTTATTACTTAACAGGCAATGGAGGGTTTTCTTTTCATGTGTCAGACAGATTGTCATTTTAATTACTTCCTATTCTTTTTCCTGACACAACTGTCTGAGTATGATAGGCTTATTCTTTTTTCCAGACTTGCATGATAGGCTTGTTCTATTTGGCAGTGCATATATACTATTGGGCATGTTTGTAACGTCTAATATTGTTGTCCAGGTTCAATTCAATTGCTGAAAGGATTAGACATTGGTATATTGGATCTGGGAGATTATTTTGGTATTTCTTAACCTTACACCTTTAATATTGGATGCATCTTATACTTGGGTAACTTTGTCTTTGCTATTTAAAGGTTTCTACTTACTATAATAGTATAACTATACCTGCAACCAAAACATTTAAAATTATTTGGATGTCAGAGGTAGCTTTTTTTTTTTTTTTTTTTTTGTTGCATTATTGCTTTCTCTTTCTTTTCCTCGGAAATATGCAGCCTATTTTTTCTTTTTCCCCCCATGAGTTTCTCTTTTATCCAAACTTAAATCAGGCATCCAGATGGTTTTTATACATAATGCTTAATTATATCGTGTTCAACAGTAATTTGTTCTTTCCTTTCAAAAGCAACATATTCACTTAAAAGCTAATAGATTATGAGGTTTGATTGTTTCCTTCTTGTCTGTGTAACTGTTATTCTCTTCTCTACCTGTAGCACTTGGGGCAGTATTTTCAGCTACGGATTCTGTCTGCACATTGCAGGTATGAACTCCTGAATTGCTAAGTAGAGGGCTTATATTATTGAATAGTTGGATACCGGCTTCTTAGTTTGATTCTGATGTCGCAGGTTCTTAATCAGGAAGAGACACCTCTTCTGTACAGTTTAGTTTTTGGCGAAGGTGTTGTCAATGATGCAACATCAGTGGTTCTTTTTAACGCAATCCAGAGATTTGACCTCTCTCATATCACCTCGGTCAATATCTTGCAGTTTTTTGGCAATTTCTTATATTTGTTCCTGTTCAGCACTTTTTTGGGAGTAGGGGTATGTCCTTGGCTTTTAATTTTTTTTCTTTCCTTTTATTCCTCTCTAGATGGTAGCATGCTCGTAATCATGGTCGATATACGGCATCATACTGGCTTATGAATGAGAACTACTGTCCTGCCTTTTAATTACTGTAATCAGACAACAATTGTGCTGCTCCTTTTTCTCTATCAGTAGCTGGATTACTTTTGCCTCTTTTCTTTCTTAGTATCATTCATGCCCTACATCGACAACACCCACAGAAACAAACTGACAAGTATAAATGTAGATAGAAGCCTGGGATTTGAAAATCTTTTGCCGGCAGATATACTCACCATATTGTTTTGTGGAAATCCTTGAGTAGTTGCATTTGATTGCTGGATTAAGAAAACTCTTGCCTTTCCTATATTTTTCCCTTTTAACAAACCTATATTTCTGATCTTTTAGGTTGGCTTGATCAGTGCATATATTATAAAGAAGTTGTGTTTTGCCAGGTACTAGTTCATTGTTATTTTACACTGGTTCATTCATTTGTCTTTTTCTTGTCATCCTTTATTTCTCTACACTGGTTCATTCATTTGTCTTTTTCTTGTCATGCTTTATTTCTCTTAGTCAGCAACTAATAAAGAATTTATAGACCACTCCATTGAATATGATCACATGTAATGGCCACTCCTGCTCTTAACCCGTCAATGAAATTACCTTGTTCACCTGCCTTTAACGAGTCTTTATTCTTGTGCCAGATATTTTGCATTAGCAACTCAGGACTGATGCTATTTATTGATTTAACGTTCATCTGACTGGCTTAGATTAGGTCCTTCCCTGCTGTAATCAGCAGAAAATTGGCATGCTCCAGCTGTTATAATATCTTGTTGCCGAAAACTGAACCTACAAAATTTACACTCAATTGCAGGCATTCTACAGATCGAGAAATTGCTCTTATGCTTCTGATGGCTTATTTATCTTATATGTTGGCTGAAGTGAGTATTCTAATGCTATAAATTTTGTCAGCACTTCTCCAGTTTATGCATGTTTTTAACAGCCCAGTATATTCATAATCTAAACGTTGGCAACTTCAATTTCCAGCTTGTTAATTTAAGTGGGATCCTTACCGTGTTCTTTTGTGGGATTGCCATGTCACACTACACTTGGCATAATGTTTCTGATTGTTCTAAAGTTACAAGCAGGTATATTAGGTGCTATGATTTGCTAGTGTAGATGATATTTTTTCCTTCGTTAAACTCCAATAAAATAGCAAAACTAACCATCTTCCTTGTGATGTTTATCTGTACTTCTAGGCATGCTTTTGCAACTTTCTCATTTGTCTCTGAGATTTTTATCTTCTTATATGTCGGCATGGATGCCTTGGACATTGAAAAATGGAAATTTGCCAGCAAGAGGTATTGGTTTGAGACTTCGTTATTTCAAAGTTGTCCTATAACCTTGTAATGACATTTTCCAGTGGAGTATTTTATCAAAGAAAAATTGTACATATTGTACCTCTGGCGTGAGGAAGCAATATTGTAATTTGACTTCTATTCTTTTCAAGTCCTTGGACATTAGTTGGAGCAAGTGGAATGCTGCTAGGCTTGGTTCTCCTTGGAAGAGCAGCTTTTGTGTTTCCCCTGTCAAGCATAGCCAATTTATTTAGGAAGTCTAACACCGAGAAAATTACATTCAAGCAGCAGGTAAGTGCTTTGAGGTATCCCCCACCCCCCCCCCCCCAAAAAAAAAAACGTCCTGACCAACAGTTCTGAAATAATTATGCATGATGAAACAGGTTGTGATATGGTGGGCTGGGCTCATGCGTGGTGCTGTATCTGTGGCACTTGCATACAATAAGGTACAATAATGAGTTTTGTGCCGTCACCAAGTAAGACTGGAGAACTGTGACCAGTTGTTTATATTTCTCTTCATTTTATCTTTTACAAGGCTAAAAGCTTGTAACTTTTCATATGCGCAGTTTACTAGATCAGGACATACTCAACTGCCCGGAAATGCCATCATGATTACCAGCACCATCATAGTTGTTCTCTTAACTAATGTGGTAAGAATTGTTGGTAACTGAGTGCCCATTTGAATTTCCACAGCTCAAATGCGGTATTCTAGGGTCTTTGCTTTCAGATTCTTACACACACACACACACACACACACACTCAAACACACATATACATATGAACAATCGAAGTTTTGTCTTTTAAAGGCATTAGACTTTGTTCTGCAATAAGATTAATGTCCAGATGTGATGGCATTATTAACCTGGGAATTTTCTGGGCAAACGCAGGTAGGAGGATTATTGACCAAGCCTCTGATGAGGCTATTATTGAATCCCCCTAGGCATTCGGGTATCTCAACGGATTCAGATTCATTACCCAGTAAGCGTTTGACTCTACCATTACTCTCCAGCGGGCATGATTCCGAATCTAACGTTGACATCGGTAATCCCCTTGATTCCAATCGTGCTGTTCATCATTATTGGCGAATCTTCGACGATTCATTTATGCGTCCTGTTTTTGGAGGGAGAGGATTTGCTCCTGTTGTTCCCAATTCCGAAACAGATGTGCTTCTGCGTTAGTATCTAGTAATTATTTTTTTTCAAAGGATAGATTGCACCATGAAAATGGCCACTTTCAATTTTGCATATACTATTCTTTCTTTCTTTTTTTTTTTTTTTTTTCCTAATTGTTTGTTTGGCGTGGCAAGTGTGTATATAATTTACCAAATATGTCACTACTGTATACTTTTTTTTCCCCTTTCCTCCCAGTAACTAATGTATTCATTTTGTTTGGCTGTGGTAATATGGTATTGTCTTTAGGGAATGTGGTAGTATGTATTTGTCATCCCCCAGAAGAAGCAGAAGAAAGATGTAACGGAAGTAGCTCCTCTCCAACAAGTGGAGACTCCACTACGACTGAAGACTGTTGGGATTAATTTGATTGATTTTTAAAATTTGATCTGAGTGAAGGAGCGATGAAGATAAGTTCAGCGGCAAAAATTAACTTCGGATTTAACACGTTAGGCTGACCAAAGAAGAGGATAAGTACCCTTTTTATTAACCTTTTATGCCCGTAAGAGAGAATTCTTAAGGGGAGCACGGAAGGCTTTTTGTCCCCGTCATCCTTAACGAAGTTACCATAAAGAAATGGCATTGAAGGGATGTCAAGGGACTAGCGGCCCTGCATTTTGATGCTTGTGACTCCCTCTCTTCATTGAGTGTTTGATACCGTCATTGATTAATCTAGGATTCAAACATTTTTTGGTTTATATGAGTTTTATTTTTTTGGTTAAAAACTTTTTATGTACATTTAGCAATTACTATTTTTATTTGAGAAAGAATTCTCAATCCTGTCCAATTTCTATACAATAGATTACTACCATATCACGTTCTCAATTTAAATTTGAATAACTTTTTTAATTCTCAATACTTGAAGAAACATCATTATTGGAGACTTAGGTCCCGTGACTAACACTAAAGTCTCTTTGGGAAGTTCATGGTGGGGGAGATTAATCATCATTATCAGCAGTAAATACCTTAGGCTTAATACAAAAATGATACTCTTCAATTTCTTAATATAAGACCTGTTTAACTAATTTGATCAGGAAGGAAGTAGGGTAAGTTAGTTAATTATAAAAAATATGATGTTTTTCTTAAAACATCATAATCATCTTCTTTAATATTCTTTCTCCCTCTTCTACTTGATTATGGTTGAGAAAGTATTTGTAAGGGTAATTTAGAAAAAATTAATAAATAAGAAGTATGTCTTATAATTAGAACAAAAATCAATTTAATAATTAGGTCCTATATTGAAGATCGAATGATTATTGTTTTGTCATGAATATCTCATATATATATTTATATAAAGCTCAACCATGGTGAAATAGGGGCTGAAAAATATACTCAAAACAAAATTCTGCTTTGTTTGCATTAGAATGTGAACTTGTCCCTATTGTTATAATTAAGATGTATGAAATTACCATTTTCTTACTCATGATGGCTTCGTGTCCATGCATATTAACTGGTGAAGAGTAGCGGATTATTTGGATAAGATAAATATATCTAACCATTTAAACATAGAAAATTGTGCATTGAAGAATATCGAAAATTATAATTTTTTAAATATTAAAATATATATTAGATATATTATTATAGATGACTCACTATTGAATTTGAAAAACTTTAATTTTTAAAAGTTCTAAATTATTTAAAGCTTTACATGAAAAATAATAAAAATTAAAATTTATAAAATAAGTATACTTAGATTGTTTTACTTCATTTTTTCTGTTAAATTATATTTCTTTTAAATGTCTTAAAAATATTTATTCAATAACTGGCAGGCAGAGAGAGAGAGTAACGAATGAATAAAATTAAAATAAAAATATTTAACATATATTTTTATTTTTTTGTGCTCTTTCTTATGACGTCATGTCCCGCTTTCTTGATTTCAAAGTAAATTTTTGTTGGTTCATGTCCCAAAAAAAAAGAGGAAAACTTTTGTTGATAAAAAAAAAAGTAATAAAACCAGAATGTATAATGATTTATAGGAGGCAAGTAACATTTTACAAAAAGAAATCATATATAATTTAGTATGTTACATGTTTTACAATAGAATATATTCATTGAAAGTGTTAACTTTTTTACTTATTACATATAAATAATTATAATTAGCAAAAAATTCTAATTTATTCTAAAATTTCTTAAAAATACATAAATACGATACATTGTAAAAATATATTTTTACGGAGAATACCATGATTTGTAGATTTTTTAAAATAAATAAACATGATAGTAGTATTTTATAAGCGCTAATATAATTATCATAAGAATGCAATTGATAAATATTTAATTTTTATTTCAGCGCAGAACCGCCATTTGGCCCAAAAATGGAAAGTTAAAAAAACCCTAATTCCAAGTCCCAACGGTCATTCTGAGGTGGCGACTTCGCGGGCGCGGGACAAATTATTAGTCCCCTGACCGTGAAACGTTCTTGAAGGACGGTGCTAGGCATACAATGACGGTGAAACAGTGGGTGGGTGACTCGGCTGAGCAACGGTAGACGTTTTTCGCATTTGGGGGTCTTCTTTACCACTTTTTTCTGTGTTCGACTTTCCTGATATATATACATATATATATTTCTGGTATGTCTGTATATATATTTTGGGGTATGTGTCGGACACTTTCCTTCTCTCCAAAATCAAAGAAGCCATTTTTATTTACTATTCATTTCCCGTCCCTCGCTGATCCCTAGCATTTTTCTGGATTTGACTCTTGACATTTTAGTTTGATATGATATTCTCGATTTTACTGATGCTTGGAAATCGTCTACTTCTCGATCGTAAATTCCTTCTCCTGGCACCCTTATTATATTTGTTCTCAATTGTTTTGCTGATTTGCTGCGGACCGCTGATTTCTTTGCCCCTAAGAAATGATTTACCTATGTGAAAGAATTGAGATTGATTTAGAGGCTTGAATTTGAAATACAAAGGTGCCGTAATTATTCTTGGCTGTCTGTTGATCCTTTGAAACTGCATAGGTGGCTTATTTGGGAAATCACAGTACTCCTACAAGGGTTATTATCATTTGATGCATGGTCAAAGTCTATAAAAATAATTATAGGGGTCTGCCTTTTCTCAGCTTAGACTCTCTATGTCTTTGCTGCTTTGTAGCCCCCTTACATATAACTTGCCAAATTTCTACTGTATGCGTTCTTGCATCATTTGATGCTTGATTTCAATGCTTTTTTACAAATGTGGGAAAATTAAGATTGATGCCTATTTGCTAATGTGGGAAAGTTGAGATTGATGCCTTCTCATTAATGTAGGAAAGTTGAGATTGGTGCCTATTTACAAATGTGGGAAAATTGAGATTGATGCCTTCTCATGAATGCGGGAAAATTGAGATTGGTGCCTATTTACAAATGTGAGAACATTGAGATTGGTGCTTATTTACAAATGTGGGAAACTTGAGATTGGTGCCTATTTACAAATGTGGGAAAATTGGGATTGATGCCTTATCATGAATGTGGGAAAATTGAGATTGGTGTCTACTTACAAATGTGGGAAAACTTGAGATTGGTGCCTACTTATGAATGTGGGAAGAATTTAGATTGGTGCCTACTTATGAATGTGGGAAGAATTGAGATTGGTACCTATTTACGAATGTGGTAAAACTTGAGATTGCTACCTGTTTACAAATGTGGGAAAACTTGAAATTGCTGCTTATTTGCAAATGCGGAAAATTAAAATTGATGCCTATTTAGGGATGTCAGAAATTTAAAAAAAAAAAAAATCGCTGATTTCTTTACGCCTAAGAGATGGTTTACCTATGTGAAAAATTGAGACTGATTTAGAGGCTTGAATTTGAAATACAAAGGTGCTGTAATTATTCTTGGCTGTCTGTTGATCCTTTGAAAGTGCGTAGGTGGCTTATTTGGGAAATCACAGTACTCCTACAAGGGTTATTATCATTTGATGCATGGTCAAAGTCTATAAAAATAATTATAGGGGTCTGCTTTTTCTCAGCTTAGACTCTCTGTGTCTTTGCTGCTATGTAGCCCCCTTACATATAACTTGTCAAATTTCTACTGTATGCGTTCTTGCATCATTTGATGCTTGATTTCAATGCGTTTTTTACAAATGTGGGAAAATTGAGATTGATGCCTTCTCATTAATGTGGGAAAGTTGAGATTGGTGCCTATTTACAAATGTGAGAAAATTGAGATTGATGCCTTCTCATGAATGGGGGAAGATTTGAGATTGGTGCCTATTTACAAATGTGGAAAAATTGAGACTGATGCCTTCTCATGAATGTGAGAAAATTGAGATTGGTGTCTATTTACAAATGTGGGAAAACTTGAGATTGGTGCCTACTTATGATTGTGGGAAAAATTGAGATTGGTGCCTATTTACGAATGTGGTAAATCTTGAGATTGCTACCTGTTTACAAATGTGGGAAAAATTGAAATTGCTGCTTATTTGCAAATGCGGAAAATTAAAATTGATGCCTATTTAGGGATGTTAGAAATTTAAAAAAAAAAACCGCTGATTTCTTTACGCCTAAGAGATGGTTTACCTATGTGAAAAAATTGAGACTGATTTAGAGGCTTGAATTTGAAATACAAAGGTGCTGTATTTACAAATGTGGGAAAATTGAGATTGATGCCTTCTCATGAATGTGGGAAAATTGAGATTGGTGCCTATTTACAAATGTGGAAAAATTGGGATTGATGCCTTATCATGAATGTGGGAAAATTGGTGTCTACTTACAAATGTGGGAAAATTTGAGATTGGTGCCTACTTATGAATGTGGGAAGAAGTTAGATTGATGCCTACTTATGATTGTAGGAAAAATTGAGATTGGTGCCTATTTACGAATGTGGTAAATCTTGAGATTGCTACCTGTTTACAAATGTGGGAAAAATTGAAATTGCTGCTTATTTGCAAATGCGGAAAATTAAAATTGATGCCTATTTAGGGATGTCAGAAATTTAAAAAAAAAAAAAACCGCTGATTTCTTTACGCCTAAGAGATGGTTTACCTATGTGAAAAAATTGAGACTGATTTAGAGGCTTGAATTTGAAATACAAAGGTGCTGTAATTATTCTTGGCTGTCTGTTGATCCTTTGAAATTGCGTAGGTGGCTTATGTGGAAAATCACAGTACTCCTACAAGGGTTATTATCATTTGATGCATGGTTAAAGTCTATAAAAATAATTATAGGGGTCTGCTTTTTCTCAGCTTAGACTCTCTGTGTCT
Source organism: Neltuma alba (assembly GCF_004799145.2). Classification (NCBI taxonomy): domain Eukaryota; kingdom Viridiplantae; phylum Streptophyta; class Magnoliopsida; order Fabales; family Fabaceae; genus Neltuma; species Neltuma alba. The sequence goes on from NW_021633758.1 coordinate 44,998, forward strand.
TTGCTGCTTTGTAGCCCCCTTACATATAACTTGCCAAATTTCTACTGTATGCATTCTTGCATCATTTGATGTTTGATTTCAATACTTTTTTTACAAATGTGGGAATATTGAGATTGATGCCTTCTCATTAATATGGGAAAGTTGAGATTGGTGCCTATTTACAAATGTGGGAAAATTGAGATTGGTGCCTATTTACAAATGTGGGAAAATTGAGATTGGTGCCTATTTACAAATGTGGGAAAATTGAGATTGATGCCTTCTCATGAATGTGGAAAATTGAGATTGGTGCCTATTTACAAATGTGGGAAAATTGGGATTGATGCCTTTTCATGAATATGGGAAAATTGAGATTGGTGTCTACTTACAAATGTGGGAAAACTTGAGATTGGTGCCTACTTATGAATGTGGGAAGAATTTAGATTGGTTCCTACTTATGATTGTGGGAAAAATTGGGATTGGTGCCTATTTACGAATGTGGTAAAACTTGAGATTGCTACCTGTTTACAAATGTGGGAAAAATTGAAATTGCTGTTTATTTGCAAATGCGGAAAATTAAAATTGATGCCTATTTAGGGATGTCAGAAATTTAAAAAAAAAAACCGCTGATTTCTTTACGCCTAAGAGATGGTTTACCTATGTGAAAAAATTGAGACTGATTTAGAGGCTTGAATTTGAAATACAAAGGTGCTGTAATTACTCTTGGCTGTCTGTTGATCCTTTGAAATTACGTAGGTGGCTTATTTGGGAAATCACAGTACTCCTACAAGGGTTATTATCATTTGATGCATGGTCAAAGTCTATAAAAATAATTATAGGGGTCTGCCTTTTCTCAGCTTAGACTCTCTATGTCTTTGCTGCTTTGTAGCCCCCTTACATATAACTTGCCAAATTTCTACTGTATGCGTTCTTGCATCATTTGATGCTTGATTTCAATGCTTTTTTACAAATGTGGGAAAATTAAGATTGATGCCTATTTGCTAATGTGGGAATATTGAGATTGATGCCTTCTCATTAATGTAGGAAAGTTGAGATTGGTGCCTATTTACAAATGTGGGAAAATTGAGATTGATGCCTTCTCATGAATGTGGAAAAATTGAGATTGGTGCCTATTTACAAATGTGGGAAAATTGGGATTGATGCCTTTTCATGAATGTGGGAAAATTGAGATTGGTGTCTACTTACAAATGTGGGAAAACTTGAGATTGGTGCCTACTTATGAATGTGGGAAGAATTTAGATTGGTTCCTACTTATGATTGTGGGAAAAATTGGGATTGGTGCCTATTTACGAATGTGGTAAAACTTGAGATTGCTACCTGTTTACAAATGTGGGAAAAATTGAAATTGCTGCTTATTTGCAAATGCGGAAAATTAAAATTGATGCCTATTTAGGGATGTCAGAAATTTAAAAAAAAAAAACCGCTGATTTCTTTACGCCTAAGAGATGGTTTACCTATGTGAAAAAATTGAGACTGATTTAGAGGCTTGAATTTGAAATACAAAGGTGCTGTAATTACTCTTGGCTGTCTGTTGATCCTTTGAAATTGCGTAGGTGGCTTATTTGGGAAATCACAGTACTCCTACAAGGGTTATTATCATTTGATGCATGGTCAAAGTCTATAAAAATAATTATAGGGGTCTGCTTTTTCTCAGCTTAGACTCTCTGTGTCTTTGCTGCTATGTAGCCCCCTTACATATAACTTGCCAAATTTCTACTGTAGCCGCTCTTGCATCATTTGATGCTTGATTTCAATGCTTTTTTACAAATGTGGGAAAATTGAGATTGATGCCTTCTCATTAATGGGAAAGTTGAGATTGGTGCCTTCTCATGAATGTGGGAAAATTGAGATTGGTGCCTAGTTACAAATGGGGGAAGACTTGAGATTGGTGCCTACTTATGAATGTGGGAAAAATTGAGATTGATGCTTATTTACGAATGTGGTAAAAATTGAGATTGCTACCTGTTTACAAATGTGGGAAAATTTGAAATTGCTGCTTTTTTGCAAATGTGGAAAGTTAAAATTGATGCCTATTTAGGAATGTCAGAAAATTGAAATTGATGTCTATTTAAGAATGTGATAAAATTAAGATTGATGCCTTCTTATGAATGTGGGACGATTGAGTTTTGTGCCTGCCTATTTACGAATGTGGGAAAATTTGAGATTGGTTCCTACTTACGGATGTGGGAAAAATCAAGATAGGTGCCTATTTACAATGTCGGAAAAATTGAGATTGCTACCCATTTACAAATGTGGGAAAATTTGAGATTGCTGCTTATTTGCAAATGCGAAAAAAATGAAAATTGATGCCAATTTAGGATTGTCGGAAAATTGAGATTGATGCCTGTTTATAGATGTGGGAATATTGAAATTGATGCCTATTTAGGAATGTGGGAAAATTGAGATTGATACTTATTTACAAATGTGGGAAAATTGATATTTATGGCTTCATACGAATATGGGAAAATTGAGATTGATTAAAAGGCTTGAACTTGGCACAAAAAGTTGCTTAAATTGTTGTTGCAAGCTTTCCTCACTTTTCATTTCTTCTAAAGTTTTGTTGTTATATCCATTTTCCTTGTTTGTTTTCTTTCTTTTGAAAAGAGGAAGGAGGCTATTTCTAATTTTAGTAACCTTTTGTTTTCATGGATTTTGTTAGATTATAAATAAATTAAACTAGATTTTGGGCCTAGTTTGTTGCATGAAATCTGAGGCTTAAAACTGCATGGTTCATGGCCCTGTGAATAATGTGGCTTTGAGTGGTTTATGTATATTATAGGCTGGAAGTTTTGGAAGAAGCGGTGGTTTATACTTACACGTACATCATTGGTTTTCTTTAAAATTGATCCGGTTAGTATCTTGCAAATCTAACCTATCTTTACTTGGAATCCTTTTTTCCCTTTCATTCAATTCTTTTTCTGCTTCTTTGTATGAATCGGCCTTGGATATATGCGCATACCATAATTTTGCAAACGGTAAAATTGTGATTGATTAAACTTCTCCCTCTATCAATATCAAAATACCGTTAGTTTATTCTGATTTCCATGACAAATGGCATTTTGTCCAGTCGCATTTGTGGTTAGAGATTAGGAGGTGACCACAGAGTATAAACTTATGGAGCTTATTTTGATCTGTAGTGTGGGGTGCCTTTCCACAGAAAGGTGGTGAAGTAAATACGACATTAGGGGTATTGACTTAAACAATTCAGGAAGTTAAGTTTTGTTGTCGAAATCCTCTTTATGTAGCATTCTGATGATCTGTCTTATAGTATGAATTTTATCTTTCAGTGTTCTTAAAGAAGACAAGAAACTGCCCACTGTATTGTTTCCTGGTGGAAGTGATGGGAGAGCATTCACTGTTAAGGCTCTTCATTTACTACTAAATTTCTATATAATAGGATAGGATGGAAATTCAGATACCGTTACTTCTACCTGCCATTTGGAATGGTTTGGTTATATACACATTCTTCACTGTTTTATCAAATGTTAGGCTGAGACGTCAGAAGACTTGTATGAGTGGAAGACAACTCTTGAACAAGCCCTAGTGCAAGCACTGGGCGTTGCTCGTGTCATGGGTCAAAATGCTGTTTTTAGGAGTGATGTGGGTAATTCTCTTGAAGGGTCCTTTAATCAATGTTTGTCCTTCACTGCCGTTACATTTTAGCTTATTGTTTCAATTTTAATAGCACAATTCAATTATATATGAACTTTCCTTGTGGTTTTTTTATGTACTTCGTATTTTTAGTTTATGCTTTATCATTATTTTGTTTGTTTATCCAGCTTCCTGTCATCCGTATATTCACTTGTTTTTTTATTGGGCTTCCAGGGAGGGATGAGCGGCCTGTTAAGTCTTTGGCTGCTCGAAGACAAATTCTTCTAGCATTACAGGATATTGATGGAGGTCCATCCGTCCCTGAAAAACTCTTTGGTTTCTTGATAATCATGGTAAGGAGGCTAGGCTTTTACTGCCATGACCTTGTAATATAGTTGTATTTCATTTAACTTAATGCCCCTCAGGTGGGAATCACTAACCTGACTAATTAGACTTATTCCCTTTGCCATGGATGATCTTTATTCATGCTGAATAGGGTTAACATGGGCCTAGCTAGTTCTCATAATTCTTTTGCCTCTAGTTGGAGTATAGGCTATGCCCTGCTCTATTTTGTTAGATATGAAATTGATCCTAAGCTAAACCCAAGTAAGAGACTCTTTGTGGAAAATTCTGCCTGTTGTTCCCATGTTCTTACTTAAGGTACAGAAATAGAAATAAGGTGAATTGTCTCTAATAGGCATCTCATGGAACATTAAGTTTATTATTTATATGAGACTCACGTGACAGCTGGACTATTACATTGTGGCAGCACGTGGCTTCAGTATTACGCCATGCTACTATTGCTGTTTTTTATGTTACTCTTGACTGAAACTAAGCAATAGGAATCTTTTGCACTCATAAAAATGACTATTTATGACTGTTTATGCTGCAGTCGACAAGAGATTAAGAGAAAACAGAACTTTTTTTTTTTTTGGAAAGGAAAGTGGGCCTCTTGTACATTTTCATTGATGTGTTATTCTGTCTCCTAGTACATGACTATGTGATTATAGATGATTTAATTCTGAAACTAAGTTCATGCTGCCACGACGTATAATCTCACTTTTCAACCCAATGCCTGAGATCATTTATTGAACTATACAAACTGTATGCATGCAACTGTTTTGAACCGTATACTTCTTTTACCCCTATAACTTCCCATATTCTCGATTCAGTAGTAGATCCATTTGGTTTCTCCTTCTAGCAAATCTCCATGTTTACAATCTTTGTGTCTAATTGAAGGCCTTGCTATTGCCAAATGCCAATAATTAGAAGCCACATGTGACTCTGGTGCTAGAGTCCTAAATACACAGCTCTCTAAAATCTAGATCTTATTTCCCCTCCCCATGATTCCCTAGGTCATAAGTAGACGCTTGATCTTAATCTGCACCATCAAGATGGAGTTCGCTGATTTGTGTACCTGGATATCATTTA
>NW_021633759.1:0-20009 GCF_004799145.2 Neltuma alba
ATAAGAGCCAGCTGATTAATTAGAGAAGATTAAGAAAGTAAGTCGAGTTAGTTATTTGTCTAAAGAAGGTTGTCTTTCCTAAAATATCATTGCTAATCAAGGTATTGACTAGAACTATCATTGTTAAAAGGCTACTTTGAGAAAAAATGTATAAATATGAGAGATAAAATGGATTGAGGTTTATATTAGAACCAAATAAAAATCAAATAAGGTCTTATATTAAAGAGCGGAGGTAGTATTTTGAACTGTAGAGAATACTAAACATGAATCACTCATGAGAGGTTAATTCTATCCAAAGATCATCCTGATTCCTTTCTAAAAATTCAAAATTTAAGATTTTTACATATAATTAATATGTTAGAGGATCTTTAAATGTTATTCTCCAAAATCTTTACAAGTAAAAAAGTTTTATTGAAATCCTCACCATCTAATGCCCCTTCTTCCTTGTTAAGATGGAAAATCCTGTTAGTACGGATCAATTGAGTACAATTTTACTTTAGTGAGCCAGACCTGCCAACATGCATTGCACTAGAAGATGGCGGGACCAAACAGCAATGCCATTAAGTCAAAATGCAGCGGGTGAGATTATTACATTTCATTAGGAGTGTTATTGGAAAGATAAAGTAATTTTTTTTTTCGTTGGCCAGAGAAAGATAAAGTAATTCCAAGAACATTAATTAACTTCCAATAATTATCTCAATCACTTGCCATGCATTAAATTTTAACTTCTGTTGCTGGCATGGCATCAATAAGAATCTGATGAAAAAATAATGCAGACTCAAGGGATTCACTTGCTACAGCTTATTAGTTAGGTACTTGGTTATAAAAATTCTAAAAGTATGAGGACTGAGTTAAAAATTGGGATAAATTGTAAAGACTAAGAGATTATTATTTCCTTAATTCACTCATATCTATCTCGTTATAAAGCTAGAGTCTCATTTTCCTTGGAACAAACTCTACTTTAGCTGACACTAAAATTTAACCCCAACCATTACACTCGCCAAAACAGTCAATGATGCTTAGCTCTTACAACACTTCAGTCAAGAAGGACTGTAAACTACCAAATTTATGAAGCTCAACCAACAATAAGACGCAAATGATATATATATGTGTATATATATATAAAATATAGGGATTAATCAACCTTCAGCAGAATCTTGCATCATCTTGTGAAATTGGAATTATGCAGAACTAGAGGCTTGGCTTCAATTGTGTTGCCAATATCGATAACAAAACGATATTTGACATCTGCTTTGAGAAGACGCTCCCATGCAGTGTTCACATAATCCATAGGAATAACCTCAATGTCAGGTTTCACACTGTGTTCAGCAGCAAAATCGATCATTTCTTGCGTCTCCTAATCCCTCCAATGGCACTTCCAGCTATTGTCTTCTCCCTGCCCAAAATATTCTAAAACTTCGTAAGCTTAAAAAATTCTATTCCAATCTTTAAGCCGTCATATTAAGACTTCAAGTTGCGTGAGGCACTTTAATTACTCAAAACATTAATCTTGGGTTATATGTTAATTACCCGTCATTAAAGGGAAGACTGGCAACTCCAGAGGCTTCTCTGGTGCACCCAGCATTATAAGTTTCCCATGACGCTTCAACAAACCAATCAAAGGCAACAGAGATGGGGTGGCAGAAACTGTATCAATGATTCCATCAAAAGTGCCTAATACAGCCTAAGCACACACGAAATAATAACTGTGAGTGATTAAAAAAGAATCATCTGATATTCATAGAACCATGCAATGAACAAGTTTCTAAGGGTGACACCTTATTTCAGCGGCTCAGTGCTGACCACAAAGGAGTCAGCTCCAAGATGTTCAATGGCCTCCTTTCTTTTGTTAGGAGATGTACTGACTACTGTAACCTTAGCCCCAAAAGCTTTAGCAAATTGACAGCTAAATGACCAAGTCCACCAAGACCAACCACCACCCACATGAAGGCCTGGCTTGTCCAGACCAAAGTACCTCAAAGGGGCTTATACACTGTGATCCCAGCACAAAGCAGAGGAGCCGCAGCATCAAGAGGTAAAGCATGGGATTGAATCATGAAGTGTTCTTCTGCAACCATCAAGTCAGAATAGCCTCCATAGGTGATAGATCCATCCACGTACTTGGAACCGTACGTGAGAATCATTTTTGGGCAATAGTTCTCAAGATTCTCGGAGCAGCTTTGACAGGATCTGCAGGGACCCAACCATGCATCCTACGCCAACCTTGTCTCCAACTTTGAATTTCTGTACCTTGCTTCCCACTTCTGTTACTATACCAACAATCTCGTGCCTGTACTTGGTACACCGATTAGAATCGGATGAATTTCACTGACGATGTTTCTAACAGATATATTCCAATTACTTCACTGACACTTCAAAATCTAGTTTTAAAACTTGTTCCTGATACATGAAAAGGACAGGGATCTACCAGACCTGTCTGCTGGAGTATTTTATTCCATATTGAAAAAGAATTTCAAATGAAGTTGGCGGATGCGTGGAATCTTAATTAAATTAAAACACGGAAAGTTCAGCAGATGTGTAACGTAATCTATTGAGAAAAAAAAGAAAAAAAAGGAGAACGAATTGAAATTTGTTTTTTATAGACAGTCCTTGGATTGTTTGCTGTCGGCGAAATCTGGATGAGTTTTTTAATCACCGGTGACGTTTAGAGGAAATGATTAACAGGATCGTATAAAAGAAAGCCGGGACAGAGATACCCAGGAACAAGCGGATAGATCGAAATGCCCCATTCATTCTTGGACATGTGGAGAGTCCGAATGGCATATTCCACAGTATAACACTTTGAATGCGACATCTCTCTCCCCGGTCTCTCTGCAAAACAAAGGTTCATATTAACAAAAGCTCACTAAAGTAATCAGCAAGTAACCAATAGTGCCATCATAACCATTAGAATGATGTCATTAACTTCCAAAATATTCGGTGAAGCAACTAAGGATCTGAAGTCTAGACCATAATTTCTTGGTCCAAAAAAAAAAAAAAGGAATTTAATCAAACAACACCTGGTAGAGTTCTCATGATTTTCCCATAACAACCAGAGAGTGACGAGTCCTATAAATCATCCACATGTGATCCACCAACACTCAAAAAGAGCAAGAAAAGTGCAGAGCATAAATAAAAAGGGGGGGGGAGGAGAACCTTCTAGAGAAGTTTGAAAGGGGAAAGAACACCGGAGGGATCTCTGGCGGCCCATCCACAAGCCTCGCGGGGATGCTCAAACCTCCGGGTCACCGCCATTGGAAGCGTACGTACTCTTGAAGCTGGAATCAGAGAAAAGCTGAGAGAGAGAGAGAGAGAGAGAGAGAGAGAGAGGAACAGAGAGGGAAGGTGTACTATGAATTTATGAGGGTGGGAGTGGGAGGGGAGTGGGTGGGAAGAGGGGAAGTGATGGGCGTCACAGTTCACAGATCACAGCCAGTGGGACACCGAGACGCAGGGAGGGGGGTGGAGACAATGAAGAGAAACAGATGGCGCAATAAATCACCTCATTAGACAGTTCAACCAAATAACTGTTGCCATCGCTTGTGTGGTTTTTTAACGTTTTCTTGCTCAACATTCGGCAGCACATAATCCATATACAGATACGAGATGGGATACATCAAAATCGTCAAATATATAATGCTTCCTCTGTTGTTATTATTATAAGCACTTAATAATAATAGTAATAATTTTATATAAATTTATTATGAAATATTAAAGTTTTTTTGATTATACTTTAAAGAGGGGTGCAACGCGAAGACTTCTCACATCCCATTACTTCTTTCAACCAAGTGCATAATGTGATATGATCGCACCCAATATTAAAGTTATTTTCAATGAAGTTAGAAAGATTAGTAAATAATTATAGAGGGATGAAAAAATCGGCGTTAACCACGCAAACTTATTGTTACATTAATAAATGTCATAAAAACTTTTTATACTAAGTAAATGCTATTTTGAATTTTTTAAAATGCACTAGTAAATATTTTGTTTTCTATTTACTCCTTATTATATGCTTTCATTAATGATCAATTAATATTTATTTAAAGACTGTTAGGAACAATTAAAGAAAGTATCAGGTTAATGTCACAATAAGGCTTTGCAATGCACCTTCAAAACTCCTATTATATCCTTTGACTTCTTTTGCCAGATAACTTTGTTTTTTTGGTTCTATACACCCATTATATAAATATTATCCCTAGATAGATTTTAGTGGCTGAATGGTCCAATGTTCACAACTTTCAACACGACAATTATGAATATCACCGTCTCTATTAGATGTTTTTTATATTACTACCTTTGCTGCTTAATATAAGATATTGTTTGATTTATTTTTATTCTAAATATAAAATTTTAATCTATTTGGTTTTTATATTATATATTTTTAAGGTGGTGGTGCTTCTAATAGTAGTGGTTTAGTCAATATACTTAATTATAAGAATATTTTAAGAAAAACAACACATATTATTACAAATAACTAACTTAATTTTTTTTAATCTATTCAAATTAATCAACTAGTTTTTATATAAAGATTAAAAATAATATAACCCAACGTACATCTTTTTTCCCATGTATCAGGCAGATTTTAGGGGCAGAATGGCCCAAATGCCTTATTTCCTGTTGCTCTACCTTGTAAGTAAATGTTAAATATGGATGATGCATTAGTCAATAATTAGAATGTTACGTGAATTGTAAGTAATTGAAAATGACATCTCCATTTCTCTCACCACCTATTACTTCTATATAATCAAACGTAAGATAAATGCTACTCTATTCTTAATTTAAGATACAATTTCTGGGGAGTATCCCCTCGGTCCTATTTATAAACTTTAAATCTGAGAAGATATGTAATCTATTTTATAAGTTTTAATTTTGATTTGTATAATATTTAATGTATTTTTTTTATATTGACTAATTATTCTCTCTTATCACTTCTAAAACGTTTTCTTTCATCTTTTTTTTATAATTTATTACAAGGGTTATTTGAAAATAAAAATTATTTCTAACCTATTTATTGTTTAACTAATTGTTCATTATTCATAAATTAGTACGTTATTTAAAGTTTATAAAAACACCAGAGACAGTGTGATTCTATTATAATATTCACTCAAAGGATATAAGAAATTTTAACTTTTTTTTTAAAATTTTTTTGCTCCTGTTGATTACATGTTCCGTCGCTGTAGTAATTATCCATAAATCGATATTTCACATTTGCTTTTACAAGTCGCTCCATTCAAATTAAGCCATAGGAGCAACCTTAACTTTATGACAACATTACAATGACTTTCCGACTATATTTCGGCTATTTACTTAAATCCGATAATACGTGCTGCTTATAAACACAGCCAATGGCTCATATTCATCCAGCTATTTTGAAAAATACACACGATCTCATTTTGGGCCTTAATAATTAATAGTCCAAAAAAGCCACTACCTAAAGTTTCTGGTCTTCTGTGGGGACCTCAAGATGCCTCAGATCACGTCAACTAAAGAGAGCTAAAATCTACCACCAGATAATGAAGAGATCACAATAATAAGGATCTAATATATATATATATATATATATATATATAAATTCACATCCTTCCACTGTGGGAGGGGTCTTTCTAAACGGAGATAATCATACAAAACACCTGAAATGAGTCCGAGGCTTCTGACTGCTTCAGATAGATAATATTGTTTCCCTTCTTAAATCGATCACTTGCAACCTTAATACTGATCAACTATACAGTCCATGAATCCCATGCCTCGCTATCGCATTGTCTTTTCCCATCCTTGCTGTCTCATAGTGTGGATCAACGTCTCTCCCATCATTGAACCAAACCTACATATAATAATCACAGCAATATTTTCACTTGTGCCTTGATTCAGAACTGTAACACAGACTTAAGAGAAAGATCGATAAAACGAGGTAGTTACATAGACACACACACACACACCTGCAACCTGGCTTCATTTGCTGATGCTAAGGCCACTTGAAACGTGTAGTTTCCTGATGATGTTTCATCGTCAAGTTCAAACTTAATCTGCCATGTTGTCGGTTGGTATGTCTGCTTTCCTGTCCTTCTGCTCACAAAGCAAGTTACAATCATCAGAACCAGTTGACGGGGCTTCTGAACAATAATGGACAGCTAAATTAATTCGACCACGTAGAAGGAGAGTAAAGGAAAATAACCTGGCAACATGAGCAAAAAACCAATTCTTGTCGTGCTTATCCACGCCAACATTATAAACTAGATCTTTCTCTGGATATAAGTCAGTGTAACGTTCCCACAACCCATATTGTCTAAACCTGTGAAAAAGTTAAAAATGAAATTAGTATAAAAGGAGAAGAAAGAGAGCAATATAATATAGCAGCAGTCATTGTCTAATTAAGGCTTTTGTTCGAACTTGTTTCGTGCATCATTCTGGTACAATCTGTTCACGAGCTTAGGGTCAGGGTCTGGTACGTATAACTCTGCGGCTGAGCGATCTGGGACACCAATTTCCCATATGGTAGGACCATTCCTTGGAGGACGATATACAAGTGAACCCAATTTAATAACACCGCCTACAAGAACGAAGAAGTCGTTGATTAGTTCTCATATTTAAGTTTAAGGATTAAGCTAATTAGATACATCTGGTTTGAGTTCTTGTACCTCGTTTGATGGTGATTGTAGTATTGTATCTGTAATCACCAATAAAGCCAGGAACCCAGGCATACAAATTATAATCCCCTGGTATAACGGATTTGATTTCAAAGTAGCCATTCTCATCAGCTTGAGTCCAGAATTGATAACCCTATATAAGACATAAGCAAGAGTTTCACTAATTTCTTGCTGCCCAGCCAGTATATATGAAACTTAACTTCAAGCGGCAACAGAAATAAATACCTTGCTCTCTCTCTGCCATGATCCATTTTCTCCAGGCAGAGCTAGACCAACATAAGCAAACTTAGCATTGAAGTTTCCCCATCCCTTCTTGAACCTGGCAAAGCAGGACAACTTAAGCTCGTCTTCTTATATAAATGGGTTTATTACAGAACAAATGTAACAAAGATGCATGAACGTATATATATATACCAATCTCGGACTTGCAATCGCCCATTTACTGTTCCTCGTTGATTGGGTAGAATGAAATCTGGAGATCGAGGGAAATCATAGGGCCAGCTTCTGACTTCCTCATTGAACTATCAATAGAGTTTGAAGTACAAGAAGAAATCAAGTCTAGTGACATATAAGCTATCCAAGAGTATTACACTGTTTAAATGGGATGTCATAGAGTACCTGTCGAACAGCATCTGACCAGAGTGTGTCTATATTGTTATTTCTGGAAGCAGAGTTGAGATAGACAAATACAGGGCCAAACACCTTCTTGTAAGTCTCCCCTTTTTCAAAATTAATGGACACACTTGTCCCAGCGTAGTGAGTGCTCACAAACATCTGCGCATCCATTCATTTCAGCAATTTTAGAGAGAGAGAGAGAGAGGGAGGGAGAGTCGCTTTTGACACTTATTTGAAATCACTTGAGCAGGTTTTTAATCATAATTTAGGAAACACGAATATAAATATACTATCTCTGGTCTTAAATATAAAAAGTTAATTTAACTTTTAATTTAGTTTTGTATATAAGATCTCAATCCATTTTGTCTTTTATATTTATTTATTTCTTCTAAAATAATCTTTGTAATAGTTACACATATTAAATATTTTATCAAATGATAGCTCGAGCTAATACACATGATTAGCAACGGTATTATAGAAAATATAATATCTATTTATTACAAATAACTAATTTGACAAACTTTCTCAATCTACTCAAATTAGTTAAGTAGCTCTTATATTAAAAATCAAGAGTACTATGTGAGTAGAAATGTAGAATTTTATCAGGCTCACGTGAAATGTGCTTCTAATCATTTACGATCCAAACAAATTCTAAATATGTCAATTAAGATGTACGATTGCGTCGAGTATTTGCCACGAAATTTCAGAAGAAAAAAAAAGAAGTTTCAAAGTCGTCATCTTTGAATATAGAACTAAAGTCACTGGAAAAAAATTATACAGAACCAAAGTATACACAGAATTACAGAGATAACTTCTCAATTCAATAGTATTACAAATAATTCAAGTTTACTTCAAAGTTGTCAGTGATGAATGATGTAATAATATAAATTTGTAATGATTTGCAATATCATTTGTAAGTTGAAAAATTTTTGGATTCGATTCAGGCTATTTAATTATTTCATTTAATCTTTCTCCTCACAATTTAATGAACTTTGAGAATTTGTTTGTATTTTTATATTTTATAACATATTCCAACAGAGTTTAAATATCAGGGGAGAAAATACTACTCTTCTTATTCTTAATATAAGATCTAATTATTGAGTTAATTTTAATCATAAATATAAGACTTATTTATTTATTAATTTTTTAAATTATTCTTATTGATATTTTTTCAACCGTAATCAAATAGGAGAGGGATGAAAGATATTAAGAAATATAATTTATTTTAAAAATATATATTATATTTTCTATAATTAAATAATTTATATAAATTTTTTAATCTAATCAAATTAATTCAAATTAATTAAATAGGTTTTATGTTTAAGTATTGGAGGAGTAAATTGGAATATTTGAGCCCCGCTGGAAGCGAATTAGAGAAGGGAAAGTCTTACCGCAAGAGAGGTGGGGCCAACATGAGAAGTGAGATCCTGCTTGGGGGGCCCACCATTGCGAAACTCATTACTTGGTGCTATGACCCAGAAGCCAGCGTGTGGTTCTGTGTCAAAGCTAATCCATCCATGAACACAGTTTTCTTTGTTCTCCGCCGAGTACTGGTATTTATCATCCACCTAATAAACCCAACACAGACCAACATTTTACCAACCATATTACAAAAGTTTAAGAAAATAAAGTGTACGATTTTGTTGTATAACACAATATACACATATACACACCTCTCCTCTGATTCTTGGATTCTTGGCCGTGGTCAAGAGAACAGCTTCAGGATAAGCCAGTTCCTGTCCATTGATTCTATCCTCAGCTGTTGGCATTACTCTTTGCCTCTGCCTTGATATGGCCATATAGTGAAACCTGCACAAAAATTTATATATTTTCGATTAACCCCACAATAAATTTTCTTACTTTCAAACCCAAATATATGCTAATTTTGAATTTGTAACTATTAATTACTTGTCTTGTCGGAGCTTATAAACTAGCCTAATCTGGAAAACCTTTGCCGCTGGAAACCCTTCCGGCCGCTCAAATATTGCGTACGAGTAATATCCCGAGTTGCCTCTTCGCATTATATACCTATAGCGTAACGACAGTAATTAATTAAGTTCATTTCGTACCTGTTTGTTCTCAACAGTTTCAATTAATGGTAAAACAGATTAAAAATGTGTCGGACGTTCACCTCATGTCTATTTTTATAGGGACAGATCCGTCCATGGAATGTGTCCATTGTCTTAAAAATGAGACTTCCACTTGATCTTCGGTCTTCTCTATAACTGAGAACTTGGTCCCCTCGATTCTGTTTTACAGATACAAAACAGTTTTCTCAGATTATTACTTCAGTTTGACAAGTAATCTTAATTCCAAGAATCGTACGTACTTCTGAAAAACTCCATCATCATTTCCCCAAACAACGTCAAGATACCTGGAAATACGAGATCACGACTTGACTTGTTAATTAATCTAATGGGAATTACCCCCCCGGGGGGGGGGGACGAATGAAGAGTAATGAAACAACGAAGTAGGTACATACCCTCTATTGTGATCTTTGTTTTTAGCTTCGAGGACATTGTCAATTCCATTATAAGATATTGCAAGGACGTAGCCTTCTGGTTTGGACAACGTGACTTGGACGATTCCATTATCTATCACAACCTGAAAATAATCGAAACCATTTTGGCCGCATATAATTATGGTCAAAAACGAAATATTTGTTTTTACATTTTGAACCCAATAGTATCTATTCTCACCTGGTTATGATTTTCGTCCAGTTTGACAGCAGGAGAAGATGACGCTGGTGTGAGGTCATTCTTCAGTAAAGCTCTTCTGCAATTGGAGTATGTGCATATACACACACACACACACACACACACACACATATTAGGCCGTCATCTCAAAAGACAGAATTGTCAAACATGCGTCTTCAGTTTTGAAGAAAAAAGTTCAGTAAAAGACAGGATTGATGATCTCTCCTCCTGGTAAAAAAGGGGCATTATTTTTTCTTTATCTTGTTGGAAGGGCGCTTAAGTTTCTTATTCCTCCAATTCAGAAAAGTCGTTTTTGATGACGTATTGCATATGAACGGAGAGATTTTCCCCCGACCCCCATCGAGAAGAGAAGAGATAGAAAATTTGAGGAAAAAAAAGTGAAACAGCTTGTTTAAGACAGAGAAACTTGAGGGATCTCATAAGGCGGCTAAATTTTCCATTCTTCTTGGCATCAGATATTATTGGTTAACTCAGAAAGAATCCATTTTCTTCAAAGATGATGAAAAACGGACTATTTGGTTGTTAATATATACTACTAGTATGTTAATGGAACAGGAACATGAAGATGAGAAAAAGAGCAGTAAAATATAATTGAGAATTAGCTGTGAATTTTCTGTATGTAAAATTGAAATCCTCTCTTACTGCTTTGTTATATAATTAATAATTAATAAATAATTAATACTAATTACTCTCGTTACTGATTGCCAATGGTTTATATAAATCTGACCTGCCACTAACTGAAATTAAGAAGGAATTGTTCGATCACAATCTAATTATTAAACTTTGAATAAATCCATTGAACTGATTTATTTCTAATTAATATAACTCTTCTTCAAATTAAATTTACATTCATATAAAGATTAATTGTGAAGTGTCTCAGAAGTATAGTTTAATATGTAATTACCACAAATTACAACATGAATAGTCATGATAATTTACAACAAAAAATCCAAATCCCATCAATACACAAACATAAGTTTGTAACGAAATTCCTCGGTAAGTTATGGAATTGTCTTCCTCGTTGAATTAACCTCTTAGTCACATAAAGATTAGACAAAAGCGAAAGCAAAACATTAATTCCTGGTTTTTGGGGGCGGGCCGGGGGGTGGGGGGAGAATGAAACAGAAATACCTAATTGAGGTGGAACCCTCTGAGCAACTACTGAAAAGCAAGAAGCAAAGCTGCAAAGTCACTCCAAACCACCACATGAACGAGTTACTTCTCTTCATCTTTCACCAAAATATCAAAATCTGCATGCAAAAACAATTTGATATATAAAACGTTGTACGGTTTTAGCTCTAAAAGATCAAGAGCAAATTAAGGTTTGGCTGCGCATAAACCATGAGGGAAGAAAGAGTGTTAAGACAATGCAATTAATTATACTCTAACATGGAAAACAAAATCAACCAACTAATTAATAAGAACCAAAAAGAAAGTTAAACCATGCGTTCTATTCTCAAACCCCTTGTGCTGGTTTGCTAATAATGGGGATTTTTATCAAAATGCTACACACAGTAAAATAAATTACCATGATGCTACACTATGAAAAGTATTTCCCTAAATGCTACACTCAAACTCGTTCATCACAAGAACGAGTTCAAATTTTCAAAGAAGTCGTTCAAGGGAAGAACGAGTTTCATGTCTGATCATTTTTTTTTTAACAAGATCGAAACTCGTTCAAGGCATGAACGAGTTTAGCCTGTCAGAGCGTCTCAGTCCGCTTCTTCTTTTCCTCTTTCATTTCAGCAAAATTTACAAACAAAGACCCATACCATCAACACATTCTTCCTTTTTCTCTAGACTTCGGAGAGAATTGCAATTAATGACCCAACTCTCCCCAATCACCGCTTTCGTTTTTTTCCTTTGCCCTTCAGTCTATATTTCCAAAAAATATGAATCAATTTTACTTTACATCCTAATAATTAAATTTAAAAAATATATAAAATAAATTTATTGAATATAAATTATTTATCAATATGATATAATATATGCAAAATTTACACCTATTTAATATAGTCATTGGACAGATTGAAGGTCAAAAATTATGAGGGAATGAGTGGTGTTAAAATTTATTAAAATTAAACACAAATAATTATGTACAACCGCCTTGTAGCATTCTTGTATATAAAATTTTTTTTAACAGAAATTATGTACATTTATGGAACAATTTATTGAAAAAAACCATAACATGCAAGTGTTTGGTTTAAAATTTGCAAGTTTAAATTTAACCAAACATAAGTTTATTGAAATACTATTATAATTTATATTTGAATTCTTTTTAAAAAAGTCAGTTTAATTTAGCATATTGCAACCTGTTTAGATATATGATAAATCAAAATATATCACTTTTAGATGTGTAATTATTAAATAGGAGTATAAATTTTAACAATATTCATAATCTAACTTTGAATTTGTCCATCAGCTAAAAATTAAACGTGTTTGAATTATTAATATAAATAAATGGTCATTAAATCATGACAAGGCTGTCTTGATGCATGCGGCATCTAAGTATATATTGTAAATATTTGTTTACAGGATATCATTTTAGCCGGTATCAATTTCTAAGTTTTTTCTAATATTTGTAAATGTACATAATTTCTGTTAAAAAAAATTTTTATATACAAGAATGCTACAAGGCGGTTGTACATAATTATTTGTGTTTAATTTTAATAAATTTTAACACCACTCATTCCCTCATAATCTTTGACCTTCAATCTGTACAATGACTATATTAAATAGGTGTAAATTTTACATATATTATATCATATTGATAAATAATTTATATTCAATAAATTTATTTTATATATTTTTTAAAATTTAATTATTAGGATGTAAAGTACAATTGATTCATATTTTTTGGAAATATAGACCGAAGGGCAAAAGAAAAAAAACGAAAGCGGTGGTTGGGGAGGAGTTGGGTCATTAATTGCAATTCTCTCCGAAGTCTAAAGAAAAAGGAAGAATGTGTTGATGGTATGGGTCTTTGTTTGTAAATTTTGCTGAAATGAAAGAGGAAAAGAAGAAGCGGACTGAGACGCTCTGACAGGCTAAACTCGTTCATGCCTTGAACGAGTTTCGATCTTGTTAAAAAAAAATGATCAGACATGAAACTCGTTCTTCCCTTGAACGACTTCTTTGAAAATTTGAACTCGTTCTTGTGATGAACGAGTTTGAGTGTAGCATTTAGGGAAATACTTTTCATAGTGTAGCATCATGGTAATTTATTTTACTGTGTGTAGCATTTTGATAAAAATCCCGCTAATAATGAGAAAGAAAATGACGAACATGCAGTTTCTAATTAACAGCTAAACAAAACTCGTAGAGATGAAAGAGAAAAAACCTTAAAAGAAAACGAGTTTCTTTCCTATTGGCTCTCTTTCCAGCTTTGTCACTAACTGCTCTATGGAACTTAATTAACAACACGGTTTCAGCCATTTGCGTAAAGCAAAGCGAATACGCTTATATATATAGCTTAAGGTCTTCTAGCTTCTCTTTGATATCACTCTTTTTTTAATTATTATATTTGACCAGTATATTTTTTCTTGATGGATATATCGGCGTAATGTACGGGAAACCTGTTACCCCACAGTTCCTATGTTTTTACTAGGAAATAATCAACAAATTAATAATGTAATTTATAAGAGACTAGTCTTAGAGAGAAACAAGCAGTCAAGGGCAGATGTATATATGTGTATTACGCGCATAGGTGAAATGACATGTTTTTTTTTGAAGGGAAAAGATTAATGAGAAATAATCTCAAAATTTGACTAGAACTAGAATTCGTATTAACGAGAATTTTGACTTTGATTTCCCTTTCCCTTGGTCTTCAGTAAAGAAAATATGTGTTTTACGAAATGTAAGTTGTGCCGTTATACCAAAGGTTGACATGATTAATCATAGACTTTTTAATTGACATTAAAACAAACTTGCCCCGAAGAACTTGTAGTCCTATGTAATTTTGTCAAGAAGGTGTCTTGGTGTATACCTAATTCGCAATTCTAGTTCAAAAAAAATCTCCTCCAGAATTAATTACACATACCTAACTTAAAATCTACGCAACGGTATACGATGGAATTTCCTTTACCAAACCTAACTACCTATTAATTAGACAAATTAAATACGGAAAAAATCAAAATTTTCTATATTTTATCATTCCTCAGCGTTAAGGGCCAGGATAAATCAGCAACCAACGGAAACTGTTTGTGAACTCAGCTAGTAGAATTATCCCCTATACGAATTGAAGTTAAAAAACGGAAATTTCACCTTCAAGAAGATTATTATTTTTGAAGCTCTCCTTTTTCTACTTGCGTATGTCACTTCTATTAATATTTTCCTGCTCTTGTTATCGACGAACTCTGGTTCTCTCTGAATCACTTGTTTGATGTTGCTAGAGGTAGAAGAAGACATGGGTGTTTTATAGCTCATCGAAAGTGATGATGTAGATATTTTTCTAGGATAAGAAAAATTTAAAGTAGGAAACAAGATCCCAAACAATAAATTTAAAGAGGGAAAGATAAATTAAAAGGGAATACAAACATATGCACATTCAATTCGCAATCCAAGAGATTGTACTTCTATTGAATATGCATATGTAAGAAGGTATATATCAAGAGAGCAGAACAGTAAAATAGCTACAGAAATAAAAATACAATCCAAGTTATTGAATTCAAACCATAATGAGAAAAATCAAAAGTAGTTAGATTTTAATTCCTTCTAGTGATTTTAATTTGTTCAATCATCGAAAAGAGGAATGAAATATTAATGAAATACTCGAGAATTTGTTGATTTAGGGAGTAACATAACGGTACATTGGTCAACCTTTTTGAAGTAAAGCAATACGCATACGTTTACCATTCAAAGATTTGGAATTAAATTACCTAAAAATTTAAATTCTAGTATGCTGTCAAAGATTTATCAATTATTCTTTCCCAAAGGGTAACACCACTATAATAACTCATTCAACTTGGAAGAATCAGACCACATTCTTCTAGAAGTAAATAGTGTGAAAAGGCATTTCTAGAGCTTAAAGTGAAACTAATTAACTACCACCACTAAGGTCCTAATTATTCCCAAACCTTAACTAAAATATTACAGTAATGCATCCATAATAGTCTAATATGTCTGCTTATATAGCTCAAAAGAGTTTCGCAGACATCGACTGGAATCATTTTCCAAAGGAATATGTTTTGAAGACACACAAGTCACAAGATTGGGTAGAAATTTACCTACACACACAGAGAAACATTTGGGGTTGTCTCCCACCAGGAAGTAAGAGACATTTGTCAACTTCAAAGAGAGCAAAAAATTCTTTTTCAAAGTTCAAATTCACACCATTAAACGAGAGAAACACGTGTCTGGAATAAGAGAGATTAATCTGCGTCCTCTAATTTCCAAACTGATAATGAACTTCGAATTATTGGACCACACCACCACAGAAGCACAGAAGCAATGGCATAGAACAGAAGAAGAAGAAGGAAAACACATTACAATTGCAGAGAACGATAGAGAAGCTATGAGCTGGTGATGGATCAGTACCTTTCAGAGAAGGAGAAGATGAGAGAGAAACCACGAGCTGTATAGAGCTTTGAAAACGATGAGAATAACACTCGTAGTTGTGCGCATTTGAGGCAAAGGTCGGTACACCTGTTTTTTGCGGAACTATGAAAATGAGTTACAAACTTTTGAGAGAGACAGAAGAAAAGACATGTGAACAGCCACATCATCTCCTACAGGGATCCTTGTTGTTTTCATCCGTACCTTTAATATGATATGTTTATATTCCTTTCAGAAGCTGGCTCCATTTTTTTTATTTCTTTAAATTTTGGACCAAAAATGGAGTTTTTTTTTCCTACCGCATAAAGATTTTACATTGAACATATCGACCTTCTAAAAGCGTATGACTTTTTCCCTTGTCTCTTCTTAAAATAATGTATCCCCAGCATATGTATTTCTTTTTCAAAAGAAGAAAAGACTGCGACTTACTATATGCATTGTTGTTATGACCATTTTATAATTAATTTACCACTTTTAAATACGCGCTTTTTTTTTCTGGGTCAGTTAAAGCCAAAGGCACGTTAAATCATCAGGATTGCACAGTTAGGAGGCCTATGGATCCAAAATTGGCTCGGCAGCATGCTGAATCTGGAGTCCTAACCTTCTGTTTCTCGAACCACGTAGTAGCACCACTAATTGAAATTTCACTTTGCTTGAATTTCAAATGAAGGGAAGCTCTCTTGATGACTTTTGACTTATTTATTTACAAGAATCAAATTCAACACCAACTCCTTGAAAGAATAAATAATTTCTTCTCTTTCATTTTAAATGTAAGAATTTAGTCGATTTGTTTCTTTTAATTAGGAAAAATGAGTAATTTCAAATACAAGTAATTAAAATAGATATTTTAGAGAAGCCTATATAAATTTTTTACAAATAATTTATTTAACTACTTTGGAGGGGATAACCATTTGACAGTTGTTTCTTGATAAGGGCCCTTGTGTCTCTTAGCTAGTTTGTTATTGGCCATTAGTAGCTGCTAGCTGTTAATGACTTGAGTTAGATTCATCACGTGACAAAAACCATTAATTATTTTATTAATTAACAGGAGGAAAATACAGAAACCGGAGTCCTTGACGTTCATAAGCAAAACACAAAACCAAGGGACTTGCTTTTAATTCATTAATTAAGGAACACCAAACAAGTAGGGACTCAGAAGTCAGAACAACCTCCGACTTCATGGTTGGCGGGCTTCATCATGAACTGCTTCTCGCGGAATAAGCGTGCGGAAAGACCAAGAAAAAATGTTATGGCTCTCAACGAAATCCCCAGTGGCCGCAGACAACCCAATTCTGACATATTCCGCCAGACATCCTTCATGTCAAAGATTGCGACAGTGACACAAACGTTGGAGTTTGAACATCAGGATAACCAATCGACACATTCATTGTTTTGGTCTTATATTCATATGAAATACGAGCATTGCCTATTGAACCTGGTGGCACGACATCGATAGGCCAACGATCAGTATTCACTGACATAAGAGTGTTATAATCAATTCCTACGTGAGGAAATGGAGGGTCCCAATCTTCGTTACCGAAGCTGTCTAGCTCTACGGCTAATATGCTATTTTGTGAGTAATTCAAGGCAGTGTCAGGACTGAATAATCCAAGAAAGCCGCCTGATGAATTCGCAGGGAGACTAAGGGCGGCATCTATCGGCTCCATGAAGAAGGTCAAGCCGTCGCCGCGACGGTCAGAACCGCCGGAAGATACAGCGAAGGAGAAGTTGGTGGTGATGAAATCTGCAACTTCACCGGTGTCACTATCCCAGAGATGGATCGGTGTTGAGTACACAGCTCGTCCAGCGCTGTGGGGCATTGAAAGGTTATTTGTAATATCCGTTTTGGTGAGAAGGATCTGTGAAGCGTATGGAGCGGCATCGCCCTGTAAGATTATGGAGGGTGGTACGCCATCCTTGAAATCGAAGCTGAAGGATACTGATTCTGATGAGATGATTGTGTGGAGCAGCAAGAGGACGAGGCGATGACGGTAATCTTCATAGCCATGGTTGATTACTGGACAGTTAGAGATATTTGTAGTTCGATATACAAGGAAATAGAAGCAGCCATATATGTGTGTGTGTGCGCGCGCGCGCGCCCCTCCTGGCCTGCTAGATGTTGTAAGAAGACAAAAAGAAACAAAGAACCCACACTGTACAAAAGTTGCTATAGATGGTTCCAATGAATGGAAAAGCCTATGCTTCTTGTCATAAAAAGTTAAATACATTCCTATAGTAGCTCTATTGACCACCGGCTTCGATCTTTGACCAATAAAATTTGTTCTAGAGATCGCAGCAAAAGCTAGCATAGTGCAGCATCTGGATATGCTAAGGGAAAATTACACATAGGTCCCACACAAGATAATTAATTCAAAAAAGTCCTGGAAATTTCAAAATGATTCCTAAGTCCTAGGGACCTATGTGTAATAAATTGAAATTAATAGAATTATCTATTTATCCCATTAATTTATTGTAGTAATTTATTTACAACCTCAATAGTGACTGTTGACAACCTGAAGAGAAGTTAATAACCTCGGCAGTGCCCCTAACAACTCACTCTGTGGGATACCAGGGGTATTGTCTAGGTTGTTAACAATCACTGTTGAGGTTGTAAATAAATGGGGATAAATAGATAATTTCACAATTACAATTTATTACACACAGGTCCCTGGAGACTTATGAGATTTCGAGGGACTTTTGTGAATTAATTGTCTTGTGTGAGACCTGAGTGTAATTTTCCATGTCTTGTGTGAGACCTGAGTGAATTAAAACATTCCATCCTAAAATAAAGCGTCGTTACTAAAAAGAGTAGATATACTATACAATGACATATACACACACATCCCTCTGCTCCACTAGGTATCCTTTCCGTCTTGCCAATTAAATTTTGATCGTAAAATAGGGGAATCCACGTACCCACCCACTTTGATCCTTAAGAGTGTAAAATAAACCCACATCCTCTATGAAAGAGGTGCGATCTGCCGTATTGAACCAAAACATTCTTGGCAGCACCGACTAATTGAAATTTCGCTTTGCTTGAATCTCAAATGAAGAGAAGCTCTCTCGGTGATTACTTATTTACAAGAATCAATTTTAACACTTGCTTTTTGAGGGAATAAATAATCAATCTCTTCCCTAATAATATAATATATTATACATAGTACTCATCACCCTGATCCTAAATATAAAATTTAATTTAGTATTTGGTTTACTTGGATTTGAGATGTATGAAGATATATGAACTTCAATTCATTTAATCTCCTAGATGTATAATTTTTTCCTCAACTCTCCCTGTTAATCGCATATATTAAGGTCTTTTTAAGGGAAAAATTCCTAATGTAAATATTAAAATAAATACTTTAAAGAAGCAAGTAATTTTTTTAAAAAAAAATAATATAATTAATTTTTAATATTCATAAGTTAATTATCCAACTTCTAATTTTTACATTTTTATCAATCACGGGGTATGTCATTTGAGAGTTGTTTCTCAATAAGAGTCCTTGGGTCTCTAAGCAAGTTTGTTATTGGCCATTACAATAGTTGCAAGCTATTACTACCTTTAGTCCTTAATATAATAACATATGCTACATATCAATTTATAAGTGAGGTAAATTAACTTTAAAAATAATATATGTAAATACTTTGAAGCCATTTAGTAATTTTTTAATTCAAAATTAGTCAATTGGGTCTTTTATTAAAAATAGAAGGTAGTACTATATATAGCGCTGACTCTTAATAATGACTCGAGTAGTTCATGCAACAAAAATCATGATTTATTTTATTAATTAATCTAAACAAAGTACAGAAACCGGAGCCCTTCACGCCATTGTAAGCAAAACACTAAAGTTGGAGACTTGTTCTGGACTCGCTTTTATTAAGGGAACACAAAACGAATAGAGACTCAGAACAACCTCAGACTTGGTGGTCGGCTTCATCACGGACTACTTTCTTCTGCAAGAAACGAACGGAATGACCAAGCAAAAAGGTTGTGGGTCTCAATCAAAGCCCCAGTGGCTGCGGAGAAACCCAATTCTAACGTATTCCGGCAAAACATCCTCAACTCAATAACTCGCGACAGTGACACCAACGTTGGAGGATTAGCACCAGGGTAACCCATCGATACACTCAGTGTTTTGGTCTTAGATTCATATGAAATGCGAACATTCCATACTGAACCTAGTGCTGTGTCATGAATTGGCCAACTCGTAATGTTCACTGACATAAGAGAGTTCACATCAATTCCTACGTGAGGAAATGGAGGGTCCCACTCGTTGCTGAAGGTGTCTAGTTCTACGGCCAATATGCCATTCTGTGGGGGACTGAAGGCCGTCTCAGGACTGAATAGTCCGAATAAGCCGCCTGTTGAATTTTCAGGGACACGAACGGCGTCAGTACCGGCGCCATGAAGAAGGTCAAGCCGTCGCCACGAAGTCAGACAGGACCGGTAGACACAGAGAAGTAGAACTCGGTGGTGAAGTCT
>NW_021633760.1:0-29838 GCF_004799145.2 Neltuma alba
TTGATGTTGAGTCTTACAAAGGTAGGTTCTGCCTCTCCATCCCTCGTTCTCATCTATATATATTGAAATCCATTTTTGTTTGATTTAAAATTAATTCAGAAAATGTTCTTCACATTCAGAAAATTTTTGTATTATTCGAAGTGTAGGGTAAAATACTTCGGCTGGGTGAAAAAGAGAAGCATCATGCTATTGCTTCACAAAATTTTTCCCCGTGTATGTAAAATAATAATGTATTTGGCATAGATATAAATCATATAGAAGATCCTATATTTGCCTATCGTCTTTTTCCCGCTTTTTTAGCTCTGAGATGTGGCGAAGGCCGTGATCTGCGTTTTTGCTGAACTCTTCTTGTCTTGTGCTCTGATGCGTAAGATTAGTTGCAGTGATACGATTTATTCTTGTTCTTTTGGATTGAACCATGGTTGAATAACTAACGCTTCCTTTTTCTTCACACATCTGAATTCAGATCGAATCCTCTCTATTTATTCATTCTTTTACCCCCAATCTAATAAGCGTACATTTACTTTTGTAAATAATGATGATTTGAACCACTTTAGATGAAAAATTTCCATTTTGTCTTGTGTTGCTTTTGTTGCTTTTAAGAGGTGTTTGGATAAAAACTAAATTATGATTTTTAGAAATGATTTTATAATATACAAAATAAGTATATAAAGCAGTGTGTCTTGATTTGTGAAAAAATACTTTTAAAAAGTACTTCTAGAGATATCTAAACATTCCTTTAAATTTTTTCTATCCATCTTAATTATGATATAACCATATGTGAGAACTCAACATGATTTTTTTTTTTTTTGGGTTTCATTGTAACCAATTTCTAAGTTTCTTTTTTTGTTCTGATAATAATTTTCTGGTTTCGGTATTAAAAAAAAAAGATAATAATTTTTTTGTGGTTACATGGCTTTTGAAAATTCAAAAACAAAACTTAGTGGAAGAAAAAGTCGAGTCAAATGAGTTTGTTGCCCGGTCATATCAGGCTTGCGTGTGAAAGGGAGAGACTCCTATCAAACCTGTTCGTTCTGATCTTTAAATTAATTCTGATCATTTAAATTAAAATAGATGCTCCAGATTTTATTCTTAAATTTTAATCTCTTTAAATGTAACAAACATCACAATGTAAATAAACATATTTTCTAATTGAAAAATATAAGCTTTAAATATGAATATTACTCATCCTTGAAATCATCCAATGTCGAATTCAAATCTAGCTCATCAAGGTTAAGTCATATAGACATGTGTCATTTTTATCACTGCTCAAGTTTTTTCCCCTTCTTGGTAAAGGTCAATTTTTAAAGACCCTTTGAATAAAAAATAATAACATAATTTTATAAATAAAAATCCCTATCATCTGAGTTGAAAAGTAATAAAACCCTCATTAACATAATAAATATTGATATTGATTATCTTAATTAACCAATTTTTGTACAATAGAAAGAAATACTTCTCCTCTATATACAGGCAAACGGGTTATGTACTTAGTGGACCCTTATCGGATAACCATTTCTCCTTGAAACACACACGAAGCTTCATTTGAGACCTTGATAATCAAATGGGAAACGAAAATAACAATAAATAATATTAACAGAAATACCCCAGTTGACTAAGTCATAAACAAAGTTGAAGACTCGCAATTTAAGTTTGAGGTTCTGGCCACACAAAAATAACAACTTGGATAGCTCAACCGGAACCACCAAAAGACATTCCTAGCTAACAAGAATCCAATGCAGAAAATCTATAAGTTGATTTGGCTGGTTCTGATCTGTGACCTTCCACCTCATTCAAATAAAACGCATGGATCTTAAACCCAAGGCCCCTATTTACTCAACTCCAAAATGTAGTACCATCCCAGAAAGATCGTACTAACCTTTAAGATTCCAATATCTCATCGCCTCTCAAATCAGGACAATTCCATAAAGTAATCTCATATCCCTTATTATGCTGCAGCAAACGTGATGCTACAAGCTTACCAGTCATCATTATCAAGTCCATCAGATTAAAAGTGGAACTCGCGTAATTATCTCTCAAAACGAAAAGAACATCAATCATAATGACTCCTCAATTTATCGTATGTCTTTGAGCGTTTGTGCCTTTTATATCAAATCTCATTACCTCAATGATTCAGATGTAATAATTCAAAAAAAACAAGAAAAAATGATTCAAATGTCAGAACTCCAAAAGAAGGAAATTTCACCCCAAAACGGAAGCTGAACAGTTTAAATTCCATCTAAATACTTATGAAGTTGGGGGGCATAAGAGGAGTGCATAATCCAAATCAGACCATAATCCGGCTTTTCTGCCCATAATTTCTCTGTTCTCTGCTATTGGGCCTCTACGTTGTCTAGATGAAGTCTGAGAGATTTAAACTCGATATTTGGGGGGCAAAAAAGATTGAGATGTCAAGCCTAAACCGTTAAAGTTGAGCAACAGAAAACAAGTACAAAGTGAAGATTGAAGATCCAAATTACCACAGTAACCATAATACGCCACAACCTACCAGAGTTTTTTCCCTCCGGCTTCCTCAATTATCTTCACTTTCCTTGGAGTAAGTATCTAATATCGCTCAGGCACCAAGACACTACAAACTACCGGAGGTTTAACCTTCAGTCTACAAAGTATTAAAGAGGTTGTTTTTAATAATGAGGATGCTTAAACGTTACTACAAATGCAGGCTTGCTTAACTAAATGATGGTTAACTGGGGCCACATATCCCCACCCATAACTAATCTATTTTTTTCTCTCTATAAATACCCACTTTATTCATCTTTGATTTCCACAACCAAAAGCTGAAGATCATTAAGTCTTCTAGTTAAAATGGCTGTCATAATTGCAGTCATGAGCTCAATTATTTTGTTCTCAGCAGTTCCTTTAGGTAATTCACTTAGCCTCAACCACTATGAGAAGACATGCCCTGATCTGGAGTTCATTGTTGCCAAGGTCGTGGGGAAAGCAGCTTCTAAGGACAAAACTGTTCCTGCAGCACTTCTTCGAATGCACTTCCATGATTGTTTCATTAGGGTAATGACACTAAGACCTGCCTTTTGCCTTCCCTTCTACTCTGCTTTTCATTCACTCATACATCTTCCTGAACTGACTTGAACTGATTTTCCCCCTTAATTCCAAAGGGATGCGATGCCTCAGTGCTGCTAAAATCAAAAGGAAACAAAAAAGCAGAAAAGGATGGGCCGCCAAATATTTCTTTGCACGCATTCTATGTCATTGATAATGTGAAGAGCGAAGTAGAAAAGTCATGCCCCGGTGTGGTCTCTTGTGCTGACATCCTAGCACTAGCAGCAAGGGATGCAGTTTTTCTGGTAAGAAAACAAAGTTCAGTACAGATTTGAATAACTATTTGGTCCTTGGCATTGATGTGTTTGGTTAGTTTCAGTGAGTTTGCAGCTATGAACTCTCTGATGCATATCTTATTTTAAATTTTACAGTCTGGAGGTCCAGCTTGGGATGTACCTAAAGGAAGAAAGGATGGTAGAACATCTCTGGCCAGTGAAACCAGACAATTGCCAGCACCCACCTTCAACATATCACAGTTGCTGCAGAGCTTCTCTCAAAGAGGTCTGTCGACAGAGGATCTGGTCGCGTTGTCAGGTAAGCAAATCTAAAGATCCACATTTCCAGTACTTTCATCTAAGCATATTCTATTCCAATATATGTCTGAAAATTTTTTAGAGTAACACATCTTTTGATTCGATGCAGGAGGACACACTTTAGGTTTCTCTCATTGTTCGTCCTTCCAAAACAGAATCCACAATTTCAATGCTACGCACGATGTGGATCCTTCATTAAATCCGTCCTTTGCTGGAAAATTGAAGTCAATTTGTCCACTGAAAAATCAGGCAAAGAAGGCTGGCACCACCATGGACCCTTCTTCGGCTACTTTTGATAACACATATTTCAAGGCAATCCTCCAAGGGAAGAGCTTATTTTCTTCTGACCAAGCTCTGCTTGATACCCCAAAGACTAAGGAATTGGTGACTAAGTTTGCTACCTCAAAAGAGGCCTTCTTCAAATCTTTTGCCAATTCGATGATCAAAATGAGTAGCATCAATGGTGGGCAGGAGATTAGGGAGAACTGCAGGGTTGTCAACTAGGATATCTATCTTAGTGCTCTGTCTAATTCAGGATAAGCTACAAATTTGAAAATAATCTGAAGGTATGACAGCTGTAGATCATACCTGCAAGATGTCAAGAAATTGCTAATCTCATGATGCTGAGAAAAGATTTTTTTATCTGGTTGTAATGAAACTCAAGATCTTTAAGAGCTAATCTATAAATTGGTGATAATATTTGCATGTCTGGTCACTTGAAGTGCCAAGATATATATTACACTCTAGGAAACATAACATAGGCACTCTCCTTATCTGTGACGCGAGTTTCTTTGCGAAATTATGAATTCAATCTCGCCAGCAACACATCCAACAAATGCAACTACCAGGGATGATGTGATTTGCGTCTTAATCCGAGGGAACGAAATTCAAATGATCTCATTGCGAACATAGAGAACAAATGGCATTATTAAATTGCAGAATCTCTTCAATCTTGTAATCTGGATAAAAGTTTATAAACTCTACTGAATTAAACCAGTCCAACAAAACAAACATGGCTTGAAAGCAGACAGTGCAATTTATAAGCCGATTGATGTGGTGTTTAAGCATCCACGTTCTGTTTTCCTTTTTTCATAATCATTACCATCCATCGCCGGTCGCTCCTAAAAAAGCTGGTGAATGGTTTATCTCATTGTTAATAGAGCACAATAACAAAATATGATCCATATAGCCGACCCTATTTAATAAGAAAAATACGATTCATATAGCCGACCCTATTTAGTAAGATAATGTTTGTTACTATTGTTGTTGAAGTGTTTATAAGGAGGGGAAAAAAGGCTGAAATATCATACAAGATGAAACAATTTTTATTGCAAAAAACAATTAATTAAAGTTGTCTACTCAGAAGAATTAAAAGATTCAGAGTCATTTGACAGTAACAGAGATACAAATGTCCATTGTGTTGACATCTCTGCAAATTTTGCAACAATTGAATGCGTAATAACTCTCAAGAGCAGATCAAAACAAGCCCAAATTGTACTTTAGAAGCTCTGAAATCAAAATAATGACAATGGCAATGGCAATGCCAGAGAATTCCAGATCACATAGCATCTTGGCTCCCTCTACAAAGAAACCACATCAATAATCAGTCAATTTTAATAGCAAGCAACAACAAAATATAGAAGGAAGAGAAGGACTCTATCTGATTAATTGTTTTTACACATAAATTGTGATTAGTGAGTAAATAAACAATTACATGGTTAACTGTACTACTTGATATTATAGAGTATAACGTGAAGCCTGAAAGCAACAAGCACCAATATGACAACAGTAATGCCATAGTGTCACCAAAAAGATTCTGACAGTTATTTGACAAATATGAACCACCTTAAGCTTTACCTTTTCAGATAAGAGTTATTTCTGCCAATTGAATGTTGCCACTTAGCACAGATGCCTTGCAGGGTGGCAGGAAAGAAAACCCATCAAGAAGCTTGACACATTTCAAGCCCCATTTTACCATTAAAAACTCGATAAGGTGGTGCCCACTGCACATGATTTGATGGATAACTTGGAATATAGAAGAGAGCAAATGTATCTCAGGCACAAAGCATAGTACAGATCAAAATGTACCTCCGATTATGATATGATGTCATAAAGACTGAACCAGGAGATTTTTGAAGCAGGAATGTCACAGTAGCAAAGAGGTCATCAAAGGCTGAACGAGATGAAAAGAATCAACGTTCCTGCTCAACCTATATAGGAAAGTTGGTACACAAAAAAATGAATACTTTTTCACCATTTGAGTCATACAAAACATCAGCCCCAAGAATAACTTCGGGCTGTAAATTGAATATGGATGAATCCCACACTCCCCATGTCAATCCCAGCACCTACAAAATAAAAGGAAATCCATTAAGGAAACAGAGAAAGAACGCCAAAATAAAATTTTGGAATCGTGACCGAGGCATATTATATGTGCAAGGGAATGATAGTTGGGCTTGGAGACACCCACTATTAAAAAAGGCACATTAGACACAGAAAGGGTGAAATCATGATATTATATCGCATCATTACAGCTTTAAGCTGTAGAGTCCGAGCATATTTATGCCCATAGTTTGTAAAAGATGGAATAGTTGAGACAGGAAGTTTGTAAAAGATGGAATAGTTGAGACAGGAACTTGGTGATATCTCACATTGCAATTAAGTTTATTCAAGTCACAAACTTTACGCATGTTGTCAAGCACCTGCAGCTCCAAAACAATCAGCAATCAGTTCACAGATATAGAAGTTCCAGCCATAGTAGATAAGACACAACAGTCAAACAAGGTATACCAAAGAAGGAGAATTTAAAGTATTTCACTTCAAGAACCTCAAATTGCAAATCCATAATAAGCAATACCTCTAATCTACTAGAGTCATCTGTAAGAGTGACATCAGCTCCCACTTTTGCAGCAACCAAACCAGGCAAGGATGTTCCAGCGCCAAGCTGCATGGAAACAGCCAGATGAACAACATTGCGGACATAAGCCAATCCTTGAACTAAAATCATACCTCGACAACACTAGTCCCAGAAAACCGTTGCCTTTGTTGCCAAACATACTCAGCTAAAACTATACTGCAAGGCCAGACGAAAAGGCCATAGTCTTCCTTCATATTCTGTGTTAAGTCACCAACAACATATGGAAATAACACGGTATGGTTAGGTTCCAAATTAAGAAGAGAATCGAGCGTCTGGGAAAAAGGGGACCTCTATGACGGAGATGCACAAGTCCGGCTTTTCAGAGTCATCGCCGAAGTTGTGCCGAGAAATGGTCGTCATGCTGGGAAGTGCTTCATCATCCAAGTCATCGCCTTCCATATCCTCACTCTTCGAAACCTTCGAGTGCTACGCCGCTCTGCTCCACCTACTCCGAGCGTATTTCGATGCGTCTCGAGGAAAATCGCCGCTATAAAATCTATTTTATTGGATAAACTTTAAAAATTATTCTTTTTTCCAAGTTCTACGTATCACCAATGTTACCATTGTTTTTCTTTAAAGCTATAGCTTTTTTTTTTTCCAAATATTTAATTTTTAGGGAAAAAATTTGGACTAAAGTTGCCGATTTGACCCCAAATCTGGAAAGTCAATAATTTATTTAGTCTGTAATTTATCCAAACCAACTTTAAAGACGGGTGAAAATCTGTCAAAGAAACCATTGAACCAGCTATGAACAGGGGGTCACATAAAATGATTTCCATAAAATTTGAACACCATGACCTTCGGCTCTTCATGCATTCATGAACTCCATTTCTAGCTTTAGTCCACTCTGTTACGTTTCTCACCTGTCTTGCTAATTGAACTTTTCAAAATCTGCTGTAAGCCTCTATTCTCCACATTTTTTCATGGCCGTTGGAAGCCTTGTTCATCTTAACTTTCAAACAAAATTCGTAGTTCCTGCCCTTCTTCCCGCTCCTCAAGTACTGAAAAGCAAAGATGATGGTATCTAAAATCAGAGCTCTGGGAAGTTATTAAGGTCACCCTTCATAAAATGCTCTTCGTACAATATGTCATAATCTTAGCTATGATCTTCACAACCCTATGGGTCTATCATGCCCCGCAACTTTCAGGCTTCTCCACCTTAGGAATAAAGAACCCTGATAAAACAGACCTGAGACGCTGCGTCTGGTCCGTTGGTGAGCTCTCTCTTTAACATCTTGCCTTTGAAGCTGCTCTAATGAGCATTTCATTCTATATCCCTCACAGTAGTCATCGTATTCCCATACTTCAGAACTAGTAGAACAAGATAAAATCTATGCACAATTTCTCAAACTCAGCATCTGTTTATGTATCTCTTAGCTTCCCCTAAACAGCACCCATGTATTCTTTGTTCCTTTCCCATCTCTGCACAGTGATGAAGCGGGGGAAAAAATAAAAATAAAATATAGCATTATACTAAATCCTCACCTTTACCTGCAGTAAATTTCTTCTTTGTCCCAAATAACCTCAGTCCTTCGCTAATTTCTCAGCTTTA
This sequence comes from Neltuma alba, assembly GCF_004799145.2. NCBI lineage: Eukaryota > Viridiplantae > Streptophyta > Magnoliopsida > Fabales > Fabaceae > Neltuma > Neltuma alba. The sequence continues at coordinate 8,084 of NW_021633760.1, forward strand.
GCAACATTAGCTAGGTATTCAATCATATGGTTCAGCTATGGTTAAAAAATTGTATCTAAACAATTATTTAACGCTGGTTTTTATAATCTCGGGTAAGTCAAGGCTTAATCACAATTTTGTTCACAATCATATGGCTCAGCTCTGTTCTTTTTCCTGTTAATGAACTAACATTCATCGCTTGACTGTGACATACAAAATTGTCTAAATCAATGCTGGTTATATACAAAATAGAAAAGACAGAAACTATTGATCTAAACTCGAAGAAACAAAAAGAAAAGAAATAAAAGGGGTGCTCAACGTTTGCCATACTTGTGCCAACTAATTAGCATCTTTATGCATCTTGTAGCAATATAGAACCTGGACCCCTTCTCCTTCACCATGCCAAAGCAGCCTTGTCTTCTTCTACAAGAAGAACCACAACTTCCGTACTTGTAATGATTTCTGTGATGAGACGCACATTGGCCCATATTCAAAATGGAACAACTTAAAGTATACAAAGAATATCTGAATAAAGTTGTGTTCTTTTCCTTCTCCGTTTTAATACACACACACACACACATACCCACCAAGAAGTTTTGAATGTACGTGGGAATTTGTTCTCAAAGATGGTAAATGTTTTTCTGTGTGTGGAGGTGTCTAACCATTTTTCTTTGTTATGAAGCGTTCTGAATCAGAATATTGAAACGCGTCATTGTGAATATACACTCTCTTCTTTCTTGCCTTGCCCTCTGTTTTTCTTAATCAATATCTTCATTATTGCAGACCAAACAGAACGCGAGTAAAGGAAATGAACAGATTTCAATCGTTCTGACCTGCGAGAAATTTTTGTATTGCCGAGGAATTTTTAGAGGGTTCTGATATTATTTTGCTATTTTCCAGCTGTACAAGAGTTCAATTTATTTTATCACTCATATTTATCTATTTTTTCTAAAGTAGTCATTACAGTAGCTATACATGTTAAAGATTACATCAAATGGTAGTTATAACTAATACATATTATTAGTAAGGGTATTCTAAAAAAGATAATACCTAATTATTATAAATAACTAACTTAACAAACTTTCTTAATTTACTCAAATTAGTTAATTAATTCTTATGTTAAGAACTAGAAGAAGTAGTATTTTTTGATATAAACCATCCGGTATCCAACCGCGTCTTTTCTGGGCCCTAGCCTCTTTGGGCCAGTTGTACCCGAGCGATCGACTAGTCCGGATTCGGGCCGGGCGACAAGTAAAGCCCTCCCCGGTACCCTTTTAAACAAGTGAGGATTCGAACCCCCGCCCTCAAAGAGCAGAGACTCGCCTCACTTGTGGCCTAGCCAGTCACCACTAGGCCAGGAGTATTCGGGTAAAAGAAGTAGTATTACTTCATGGAAAGGAGGCCAAAAAAAATCGCTTGGTGTTACAAAATAAGAAATTAGCTCTTTTTATAAAACCAAAATAGTTAATATAATTTTTTTCATTTTTTGAGTTTGCATGAATTTTGGTTTTAAGAATTGGATTGGAATTTAAAAACTATATTTTTATTTTTAAATTTTAGTGCTATAATTTATACATATTTATGCTTAGTGAGTATTGGAAAATGAAGATAAAAACATGTAGTTTTGTTTATATATTTAAAGCTATAAATTATCAATTATGAAATAAGTATCTAGTATTGATAGATATTGCCTTCTTTCAATCATATTTTTTTAATTTAAATATTTATTTTTTATTATATGTTATTGTTTTGTGAGCATATATTATATAAAATATATGTTAATTCACTCATGATTGGCTTAACTATAATTTAGACCACAGTCCGACTTTTAAGGTGGTGTTTGGAAGCATCCAAAAATGTTTCTTAGAAGCACTTTTCCGCAAAACGAGACAAACTCCTTCACATATTTATTTTGTATATCGTAAAAACACTTTTAAAACCATAGTTTAGTTTCTATTTAAACACTCCATAAATCATGAACATTGATAATTACTCTAATCACCAAAGCCGTTCAATTTGTTATTAATAAATTTTCAAGATCATCAAGTTGATAAAATCCAGCTCCAAAGGTGCAAGTAACTAGTTATGTCTAAATAATAATAATAATAATAATATAAATAACATTTTTGGATAGAATTTTAGATGGACACAAATTAATTTAATTAATGTAAATGTACAATTAATGAACACAAAATTTTAAGCTAGGAAAGATTGTAAATTTAAAATATATGCTCATAATTAAGTGAAGCAAAATGTAAGATAGTAGGGGTTAATACAAAGTTTAGTTCTTTAAATTTATTCTTATTTTGGTTTTCATCTCTTATATTTCAAATCATGTGTTTTGATCGTTCAAGTTTTTTTAATTTAAAATATTAGTCCCTAAAATTTAATAAAAATTTAGATTATTTTATTTTTTGAAGGATTAAAACTTATAGTTTAAAATTTTAAAAACTAAAATCTAAATGAGAACAAAACTAAAGAACTAAAAATTATATTACCTTAACATAGAAAACGTTCATGCGTGTGTATATATATTCTAAAATACATTTACTATTTACAATGACTCTTTATTATTGGCTTATTGCGCTATGCATCGTGCATAGTGATACCTTGTACGTAATGATGATGTCAGCAATTCTTATTTTAATGACCCAGAGCCTAGAAGGACCATTTGTTGGTTTAGGCTATTGCGGTGACTTTAAGAACAATACTAGTTCTAATTATAAGAGTCAGTTAACTAATTTGAGGAGATTAAGGAAGTAAGTTGAGTTAATTATTTATCCTAAATAGGTGTTGTCTTTTCTAAAATATCATTGCTAATCAAGTGTATTGACTAGAACTCTTATTATTAGAAGGGTTACTTTGAAAAAAAATGTATAAATATGAGAGACAAAGTGGATTAGAGTCTTATATTTAGAACCAAAATAAAAGTCAAATAAATTCTTATATTAAGAACCAGAAGTAGTATTTAAGACTGTCACTAAAACTCGATTGTGTTAACTGTGGGGGATGTATCTCGAATCTTGAAATTCCAGAAAAAGAAAGTTATCAAAATTTGCAACAACAAAAAAAATGTCAAAAGTGTGTTTAAACATCACATTGTTATCAAGAAGAAAATTTATCTTCATTTTTAAATGTATGCTTTTAGATATTTGGTAAAAACAAATAAAATATTATTCATAATAATCATTATTACTAAAGGAGGCTTATTGAGAGTAAAATGTAAGCATGCAATTTATAGTAAATAACACAACAAAAATTGTCTTACTTAATTGTCTAATATGATCTGTTTATGTTTTGAAGGGCTGTCTTATTCTTATTCTCGCACAAATTTAAAATTTTAAATAATCTCATATTTCAAATTCATCTATATAAATATATATATCATTATAGGAAATGAATTCAATTTTAGATGCACATACAAAATAACGAAATAGCAATGAATTTAGCCTCTAATCCACAAATAAATGCGGCCACAGCATCAATTGTGATTAAGAAAGTGTTTAGATGGAAACCAAATTATGATTTTAGAAGTGATTTTACAGTATACGAAATAAATATGTAGAGGAGTTTATCTCGATATGCGGAAAAGTACTTTTCAAAATTACTTCTCATACCATCCAAACACCCCCTTATTTTTCACTGGGTATATATATTAAGCTCTTGTTTTGTTTAGGAGTACAACCAAGGGGAAACGTATAGCTTTATCATTAATCATGAGTTTTTTTGTTTACATATATTAGATTATAAGATCTAGTTATAATTAGATGAGATTTACGTTCTCTCAACAATGATTTTGGGCTTTTCTCTACGTGTTATATTTTCAATTAACTCTAATGTTCATGCTTATCATGGTTGTACTATTATTATCCTACGTATTAGAGGAAAATATTAAACATCTGAAACACCTAAAAGATATATGGCTTTATTTCTCGTGATCATGCATATGCGAACGCGGAAATATTTTACGCAATGGTATTATTTACACCGTTTTTGTTGCAGCTTTATTATCATAAGTTGGTCTTACCCCCTCACGTGTCTTTTATACGTCCAATTGATGATAGTAATTATAGATCTTTACTCCACATGCCCCAAAATAAGAAAAAGCTTTCCTCCCACTTGGTTTATATAATAACAATATTAGACAATTTAAAAACAAATATTTATTGAAATTAGGCAAAAATGTATACATAAACCAACAAATATTAAGTTAGAAAGAATTAATTATTACCATATATATCATATGTATGGGCGCTTATAGTGTGGGCATAGGGCCCTGGTGAATTTGCTTAGTTCTCGTAAACTTTATTGTGTGATGTTCTTATTAAACCGTGGCAGTTTTATTTTAAATTTTATTGATAGTCTTAGAGCTAACGCTATTGTTAAAATAAGAACATGAATAATTTTCAACCTCCGATGGTAAAACATTGTCGTCAGTCTATCAACTATTTTTCAAAATCCCACAAATAATGTTGCCACATTTTCGGAATAGTTTTATTTGATGCCAAAAGCTAATGTCGTATTGATGTTGTGGCATGAAAGGGGCGGTTTCCTTGAAAACATTTGCTAATGTTTCTTTTGAAATTTTGTTTGTCGAATTTTTTTAAGTTTAAAATATTTTTGATGAAGGTATAATAGTGAGTATATTGCTGCCAGCTATTTCATACTCTAACAAGTGAATACAAGCAAAGCCACCATATATACTCCGATGTTTTTCAAATAATTTTTTAGCTTTGTGCATATATTTATTGTCAATTCAAAAAATATTTTTAGTTTTTCAATATTGTCACTAAATGATGGCAATTTTGGAAAATTGTCATTAAATTTTTTGCTCCAATGGTGTTTTTTAAAACATCACTAGAACGACCGTAAAACCTAAATTTTTTTTATATTCATTGTAGGAGATGTATTTTGAAATCATTGAAAAAGTAAACAACTTAAATTTGCGTTGCTCTTTGTCAAAAACATATTTAATACATTACATTGTTTCCAAACAAAATTTATTCATAATACTATATATGCATAATAATCACTTTTACTAATAGAGACTTCTAGAGTGAAATATATGCACGCAATCCATAATAAGTGACATAGTAACAGTTACTTTACTTTGTCCGCAGTCTCTTTAAATTTTAAAGAGCTGCTCTATTCTTATTCGTTCATTCACATCTAAAGTTCCAAGTAATCTCATTTTCTAACTCATCTCCTCTGCTTCATCGGCAGAAATGAATTTCACTTTAGATCTACAGGCGAATGATACTTCAGGTGATGATCGAGAAAAAGATACGGTATGTAACTTGCTCAATTAATTTTTTTTTTAATATTCTCCCCCAAGATTTTATGACTTTATTATCCTATCTTGCAAATCCTTCATGGTCATGCGATCTTCTTCCCTCTTTCAATTCTTTAAAAATATTTTGTGTCTTTTTCTTATACTTTTTTTGGGATAATTTTGGTTTGGTTCTCTTGCACATGCATAGTCCATTAAAAAATTTGATGAGAAACCTATGGCTTCGATCCAACACTCAAATGAGTAATTTTCAACTATAAATTGATTTTCCACCCCTCAAAATCATCTGGTAGTAGACATCGAGGATATTTTATATTTGTGCTTTTTTTTTTTCTTTCTTTCTTATTTTCATCGACTTCAGACCTTTCTAGATCTACTGGCTCGTTTTATTGATATTTCTCTCTAAATTATGTTTGTATTTTTCTACTCTTACATCAAATTCTTTTAGACAAATTCCCCCTTCTTTTATGGACGACTCTCCTCGTAAGTAATTATATTGAAAGAAAACTAGATTGAAAAATCGCGATCTCACAAGCAGGGTCGTATTCTCTCACAGATTAAGTTTTTGAAGCATCAAAATCCTAAACTAATATCTCTTAGGCATTTTGGAAATGAAATGAATTCATTATTTGGTTTGTTGGTCATTTTTGCTAATTAATAAACATACTAAACCTATGCCAAGACCAAGGAGGAAACGAATATCTTTGTCTTATAGGGTCAATTGCAATATTATTGTCATATGTAGTCTAATCAAATTAAACATGAATTTTAACTAAGCTAAAACATAATGGCATGTTTGTTAGCTTCCACTATTTGCAGGTCAACAATTGATATTTGATATGAGAATACAAAGAGTGAAATTGAACATAGACATAAACTTGATGGGGAGGGAAATTTTTGTTCTGCAAGTTGAAAGGGAGAGGACCTAGAATAAATAAATAATGTTTGATCAAATTAGACTTGCTAATTAGTTATGATTTCGAACGAGTTATGGTGTAGGCCTGTGATAGATGATGGTGTCTAGCAACCAAATTGTGAATCTTTTATCATAAATTTGATAGAAATGTAGCAATTGAGAATAAACATTTTGAGGATAATGATTAAATTAAATTTCTCACTCAATGTCCACATCTCGTGGGGGTAGGGTGCAATGAACCTAAGAAGAAGGTAATTAAGAAGAAAACAGTAATAGCTGTAAAAGAGATAATCATTGCACAATATAACTACTTTTAATTTCTAGCCCTAATTGAATCTTCATTTGGTGCATATAGAGCTCTCACTTATTTAAGATTCATTAACATTACGTATATGCAAGCCCAGGCAAATGTATTTCTATAACATAATTAGTCATAATTTTTTCTTTATTACACTAATGAGATTGTAATATGGGATTTATTATCATGAGATAGATTTACATAGCTGCCCAATAATGTATTTGAGTCTTTCTCAATATGTTATGCTTTCAATTAATGTGCTTTAATGTTATGTGTGTGTGTGTATATATATAACAAGGTTTGTTTTATTTTCTCATAAGCATCTCAATATTATGATACATATGATTTCTCTTTATATATAATAAGGGTAACCTTAATCGAAATGTATCTACATTTGATCCATTTAAATGCAGGCTGATTCTTCCAAAACAACCTCACAGCAGCAAGCGATTGTTGCATTTCCATTGTCATATAAACTACCAAATGATGCCGCTATCGCATCCACTTCTTCAGGGAGAAAGGTATATGCAAATTAACTTGTTCATAAAATTTATACTCTTTAGAAAACTTCTTCCTTACTAGTTAGTTTATAGGCTCATTATTCAGATGAAATGACTAGTTTATTATATTTGTTTTTGGGAGTAAGCTTAGAGATTTAGTTTTTGTCTACATTATTTGTATGTAGACTTATTCTTTTGTGCTGTTGTGTTGCACTTAGAGGAGAACATCTGAAACACCTGAAGGATGGATTTGTGAGCCAAGGACTCGAAAAAATGGAGTAATTGACAAGGTACTATCTTTTATATCACACGAACGGATGGTCACAGATATATAAAGCAATATTTAGTATTGAAATTGTTTTTGTTGCGTAGTTTTACTATCACATGGAGACGAACATAAGATGCCGTTCACTAAAAGAAGTAGAAAGGTATTCGCTACATGGAATTCGCCCTGGACCTAAAGCCAAAGAACTGGAAAGGGAAATGATTGAAAAGAAAGTGAGTTCATATCCTCAAGACATATCCATCTAATGTTATTTATTCAATAAATTATTTCTCTGCATTACTATTATATATTTGTGTATTATGTGTCTGTTCGTGTGTTGGGGAGTTAACGTTGAAATTTTTTTGAAACTGGAGGCCAAGGAAGAACAGATCAGTCTGATGATGAGTACTGGCGAACAAACTCGTAAAGAGGGCATGGCTGGTGGAAAGAACAAAGGGTGAGTTCCGTACTTACGTGTAAATTTTTACAAATATGACTGTTAATTAAGTCATTTAATTTCTTTCATCTCTATTTATATATATATATATATATCATGATGTCACACATGGTTATCATAAAACATTTCAGAAAATCAAAGGTTCACACTGAGCTGAACAAAAATGAAGAACATAAAGCTTTTGTCGAAAAAGTCCTTGCCGAAGCATGGCACAACATGATGCACCCTACAGATATCAAGACACAGGCGTGGAAAGGTAGTTGACTTTTCAAAACATCAGTCAATATATATATACTCCTCCAGTCCTAAATATAAGGGTCTTATATTTGGGATCAGAGAAATATATATAATTTCTTAAGAGTTAGTCTAAGTTGTTCTCTTTTTGACGCTTATTAAAAGAATCTCTAGTAAATGATATGACAATTATGGATTCTGAATATAACTTTTTTCCCTCCATTTTGAATGTTTGGATCGAAGGTTAATTTGAATTCCGCATGTGTGATTCGCAGTTCAAAAATATCATTATTACCTTCCAATTTGGTTTCCTACCATTAATTTGTGGTGTATGTATATGTTCAAAGACTACTGACTCTCTGATGATTGCATGAAGAATTGGAAATGAAGCAGAAAGAAGAAGATAATGAGGAGAACAAAATGGAGATGAAGCTTCGAGAGGAACGTGAAAAGATGAGTCGGAAATTTAAAGAGGAGCGTAAAGAGTTGGAAAGGAAGTTTGAAGAAGAGAGAGCTCAGCTTCACCAGTGGATGAAAGATGAGATAGACTACAGAATCCAACTCCAACTGGATTCCGTATTACCCGCAATCCTGCAGGCATATATTATTCTTCACTTACTTTATCCATTTTCCAATTGTAAATTCCCATGTCAACATAATTATTTGAGTCCTTACATCATTTTTTTTTAACAGGGAAAAAATATTCCTCCAACACCTGGCGATTCAGCAGGCATCTGATCATGCTGCGAGAGACTTCTAAAACATAATGTCGTATTCCTGTTTGCTTCTAAATATGTGTCTGTGACGATTAAGGAGCCATATCTTGTACATCTGGACCCGCAGGTTGTTTCATTTGTTGTTGTTTTGCTGCGCTTGACCATGATGAGATGCGATCTAATCATAACAGTGCTGTTACTCTTTGACTGTCAATCCTGCATCTGTGTCAATAGATCAGTATCCTCGAGCTCGAAGATTTGGGTCAACCATGATGCTTTTGGTTTAATTTCATTTTCTCCTTTTTTAAATCTTGATGGTGACCAGATTTTGCCAACATGCCTTATTACTCCATCTATCTGGTTTTGGAATCAGAGCTGCAGGTTAATTCAGAGCATGTACATTATTTTGCATCTCGTTTAAGTACTGTTAAGTTCATGTTCGATTCGTGCTATATAAGTTCTGCAAGGAAGATATATGCTTCGAGGAATTGAAGAGATCAATGTTTTATAGCACTATCTAGTTCCGTCTTGCTTTAAAATTATTTTGACTGGTGATCTTTGATTATTCTTGCATGTCTACACACACACATGTCATATGTGGAATCAAATCCAATGTCACTTCATTTTCCTGCAATGAAATTAATGTTGGATTTTGTATGGTGGGTGTCGAGTTAGATGTTGCTTATCTGCTTTTAAGCGAGTGGATTGTTTCTCTTTACATCATCGAGGGATTTTCGCTTTGCAGGATTGAAACACACACACACACACACACACACACACTCACACACACACACACACACACACACTCTGGAATTAGAGATCTTTTGTAGTTTAAGGGAGTGTTACAGGCTTACGGTACTCTTCTTGCCGCCGATGGTGCAAACTAGGGTTTCCATATTGTTAAGTAAATGCAATTTTTTTTCTATTTTTGTTTGGAAAAAGGAAATTAATTGTTATTAATTATAATAAATGATTTAGATTCTCATTAATTGTAAATTGTCAACTTCTTTTTTGCCGTCTGTAAATTGTCAACTTCACAATTGACTTATTGACTGATATATTAGCCATCTAAGGTCTAAACCGAACTAAGTACTCTTTTCTTTTCTTTTTCTCAATGAAACTTAATTAAACGCTTACAATCTTGGCGTTTAAAACCTTACTTGAATTTCAACAACTTTACACGGAATTGAATGCAATTAATACGTCACATGCATGGAAGTGCACCTATTCATTGTGAAATGAAATTTTTTTGGGGCAAAATTCTAAATATATATACAGGAAAATGCATCTTTAATACTCGAGACTAGAGCTGTCTACCAAAAAAAAAACTCGAGACTAGAGCCTATTCGAGATTCATAGATAGAGATATCAGATATGGTTTATTATTTTATTAAATTGCTTGTATATTCTCACTAGTTTCGTGATAAATAATTTACTAAGTCTGGTTTTTAATAAAGATTTTGTTTGATTTTTATTTTAGTCATAAAAATAAGATTTCAATCCATTTTGTCTCTCATATATATCCATTTCTTTCAAAGTAGTCCTTGTAGTAGTTACTCATGTTAAATATTCAATCATATGGTAATTCTGATTAATACATATGATTAGCAAGAGTATGCTATGAAAGACAACACTTAATTATTATAAATAATTAACTTAACAAATTTTTTTAATATACTCAAATTAGTTAACTAGTTCTTATATTAAAAATTTTTTTAAGAGTTTTATCTTACTATTGAAGAATCTGTTTGTGGTCCTTTTGAATATTCCCGTCTCGCGGGGCAGGCGCATGATAAGGTTGAGGGCACATTTTGATAGGTCCATTTGCCCGACACTATTTTTCTTTTTCTCTTTTTTTGGCCTCGACACTAATTATTAGATTATTGCTGATGATGTTATTCTAAAAAATGTCGATAATTTTAGGTGAAAGACGAAGATTTACATTTGACCGTAAGTTTTTCCTTCTCTTATTTCTTTTTTGGGCCTGAACAAATTGATGGTAAGTTGACACTAGGATGTTCTGATTTTTTTTTGGGCCTATGGGATATTCATTGTTTTGTAATCTTGCACAATCATGATGTTTACTTTTTATTAATTAAATGTGGGCGGACACATGTGGGCCCACATATTTTTCTGCAAGAAAGGATAAGTGCTGACAGACTCATACCCACGAATTAAACCTTTTTTAAGAAAGAAAAGCTAAAACAGGTCTCGTCAACTCATGCTATTTTTATCATTGCAATTTAAGGCTAATTAAGTGTATTTTTAAAAGCGTGTTAGGTCATCACGTCGTTCATATTTTTAAAATCTAACAAAAACTATTTTAAATTTTTATTTTTTAGATAATTTTTCATACAGTGACTTTATTACTTTATTAATAAAATATGATAGGCAAATAGTTATTTATAAACGAAGTATAGCTATACCGATTATTTTTACAAAACTCAAAAAATTAATAAAACGAGCTCTGTTTTTTTAATAAATTTTTAATTTTATTATGAAAACACTTTGATACGCCATACGGAAATATGAAAAAATATCGAGTTTATTCCTGAAAAATCTTGTGATTATTTGTGGTATTATCCTACGCGGCGCAACGAACAAACTTCTAATTCCCATTTTTTAGTTGCATTTATCCTGCAACGAGGGCCCGAGACCCGCAGGCTGACGTGGAGGGCTGGAATCAAAACTTATCGCCTCTGCAGTACAGCAGTACTGCCAATCGCCTCATTCTAGTACCTGGTTAATACTTAATAGCATTTTTATTTTCAAGTGGCTGGTAAGTGGTAAAGAAGGAGAAGACTTAACCAGAGAGAAAAAAAGATGAAAGAAGCTTTCAAGATTCAAGAGTTGAATCTCGTGTCCTTTTGGCTTTTCTCTCGCTTTGCATGATCCATTTACTTTATTGGAGTTGAATCTCTTGGTCGTCTTCCTCCTCCTCCTCCTCCTCTTCTGCTGCGTGAGAGTGTGGAGTAACGTAATCTGCAAGAGTTGCTGGTTGTGCTTTGCTTTGGCAGTGATGGTGATCGAGGAAGATGTTGAGAGCTGCGCGAGTCGAGCCGTGCAGTCACAGAAAGCTCATCCCCGTCATCACAGCCAGAAATTGGAGGTGTACAATGAGGTGCTCCGTCGAATTCAAGAGTCCAATTATGAGGAGGCCAATATTCCAGATTTTGATGATCAACTGTGGCTTCATTTTAATCGTCTTCCTGCTCGGTATTGGATATTTCTGCTTATGTCTACGTTTCCCTTTCCGAATTGTTTTCAACTTTTTATATTTCTTTTCGCCCGTGATAAATTCACACGAGACAGCTCCTGCTGAGAAAACCATGGAACAACCGAAAAAGTGTTGCGCAATTATTAACAGGACATTTATGACCAGGAATTGAGTATACTCATGCCTGGATGTTTTCTTTACGCATTAAGAGTTTTCTCTTGATAAGTTGAACTGTATAGATCATAAAGAATGGAGAAGAAACAAAACAGCTTACGCTGGCATCTATATTTTAGCCATTCAAGTGGAATTGCCAAAGCGTTTATTCTCTGTGGAAACTTTTTTGTGTTCTGATTGTTGTTATGCAGGTATGCATTTGATGTGAATGTGGAGAGGGCAGAAGATGTTCTTGCTCATATGACACTGCTGAAGTTGGCAGAGGATCCGGCTAATCGACCTGCACTTCAAGTTCGCTTAGTACAGGTAAAACAGCTAAATCTTGCTTGCCTTTCAGATATTTGGATCTTGGAAATTCATAGCATTTTTGTAAGCGCCTAAATGTCCCTATCATTCCTAGTGCAGGTACAACCCTTTGATAGTGCAAATTATGGTGACTCTATGAACTCAGATCCCTCTGAGAATGAAGATGCACAGAGCTCTTTTAACTCTTCTTTTAAGCAGGGGTATGGTTCATACATTATATCCCATTTACTTGTAATTTCCAGTCTTGCTGCTGCTCAATTGGCAGAGAACATCTCAACCTTTTTATTATTCTTGTTCTTGTTCACATTGTTATTTATGCCATTCATTTATTTCTAATGCCATCTCTCTCTCTCTCTCTCGGACGACAAAAGAATTCATCTGCCACCTACTTTTGGTTCCTCCTCTAATCTTGAAGCTCTTTCACGTAAAAGAAGCAAAATTAATATTGAAGACAGGGATGGTGCTGCGGATGTGATACCATACTCTTCCCAGTAAGTATTTTGGTCACCTTACTTTCTGTTATTGTTCTAGAAGAATCTTGGGAAAGACCATGATTTTTTTTCCTCCTTTATTGCTTTTTTGAGGTGCCTGTGTTGGAATTTCTAAAAGAGGGATGACATTTATCAAGTGGCTGTATTGTTTTATTGGGAGATTGATAAAATAGGATCAAATCTATTAAGCTTATGGCAGTTATCAATTGCATTTCCTTAACTACTCAAATTTTTAACCAGTTCTTATGCTATTGTTTGCTGACTTCTAGGCCCATGCATGAGATTACTTTTTCAACAGTTGACAAGCTTAAACTCCTTAGTCAGGTAATTAATTCTTCTATTTTCTAAGGAAATTCCTTCGACTCACTTAGATTGGTGATAAGTGGATGAAATTAATGTCAATAAGCGTACTTTTATTTCTTATCTAGCATACTCTGTCATCTGACATGCTTATATCTCTCTCTTTTCTTGGCAATTCGTTTGGTTAATGCACTTCTACCAACTCTTGTCATGATATTTTTACTATACGTGTCTAGCCTCTTGCCTTCTGTATCAGCTACTGGCATTTTTCATGCTATTTGCTATTGATACTATCAAACAAGGGCATTATAATCCTAGTTGTCAAGGGCTTCCCCAAAAATTTGTAAATGCATGTGCATTCAAAATTCAAATAGATATACCATTCATCATATCAAGGAATAAGAAAATTTTGTAATGTTGAAGGCCATGATGCTATGATCTGTTAATATTTATCTGGAATCATAAAACTGACCTTAGCATACAAGACTCATGTAAATATATAATTTATTATTGACTGGAAAAACCAAAAGAGGAGAGCTTTTTTCAAACTATGTCAGTTCTTTATAATTTGAAAAAGAGGAAAAATATAATTATGTTTTACCTGTACTTATTACCTGTGCTCATCTTTTATCTAATAACTTTTGCAGAGAATCCCTCAAGTTTTCATTTCTGAGATGACTGGTTTCTTGCTTATTTTCTATTCCACTAGCTGTGGTTAACCTAATGGAATAATTGCTCATCAAGCGTTGACAAATGTGAAACTTTTTAATTATGAAGTAGAATATATAGATTTTGCGCTCTACGCTTTCTCTCTCCTTACTGATAATCTCATTATTTATTTATATTCCAGTTAACTGCATTACTTGGCGAGATTGGATTGAACATTCAAGAAGCTCATGCTTTTTCCACCAACGATGGCTTTTCTCTTGATGTATTTGTTGTTGATGGTTGGCCTAATGAGGTAAGATGGAAATAGCTAAGCGAACCTGATTTGATACAAACACTTAATGTTAACATTACCTTTTCTAGCAGGATTTTTAACTATCGTGTTTGGACAGCCTACTATTAGTACAAGGGTATGGTGATGTGCTTTAATGAAACAAAGCATAATTAGTATATTGTTGATTTTGTTTCAGCTTCAAAGCCATATTCTGAAATGTTACTAACAAAATAAATTTACGAAAGGAAGTTATGCCTCTTATATGTATTTTGGAGATTGTGCATGGATACATAATCAGTACAAGTACTACATCCAATATGATGATGCTGTGCACTTATTTGAACTGGTTTTGATATTGATTTCATGGTCAATAAGTTATCCCTCTTTTCTATAACATCAAGGTACTTTTATATTATTACTTCTTTTAATTTTTATGGTTTACTTTCAACCTATTTTCAAAAGTTTTTTCCTCATTTCTGGCAATCATAATTTGTTAACAAGATTTCTTACTTCTTCCTATTCTGAACAATTTTATATGGTCGTTTATCAGTTGATTGTTTTATATTTTGTGAAGCTGAAACGTTTAATTCTCCTTTCCCACAAATGTTTTGTTTTACCTGCTTGGCTGCACCTATTGATATAACCTATCTCTTTGGTTGACTCATTGAAATCTAGCCCCTCGTTTGTTTGTTGTCTTTCTCTTTGCTTCTGGAACAATCATAGGATACTGAGGAGCTCAAAGCTGTATTGGAAAAGGAAATTTTGAAATTTAAGGTGAAGTATTCCACATTAATCTTTGTTAATATTTAAAATTCAAGATCTTTCTAGAAAGATAAACATTTTTGTGATGTTTCAGTAGAATGGAATCTCTTCAAGATTAAGGCTGGATGATAAGATTGTTTTAATTGATTCATAAAACAAGAATACCTTATCTGGTTACATTCAAGGGAAGACAGCTGTTGGTATTAGTTTTTATCTGCTCTAACGCTGATTGTAATAACCGAGAAATATTGACCCAGAAAAAATTTCAGGATAGCCATTAAAAACAATTATTACAGAATCTGCGCAAGTCTGCTTCTGAACTCTGGTATATCACGTGATAAGCCAACTCCTTTCAACAGCGATGCAATCTACTTTATTTGCTA
This sequence comes from Neltuma alba, assembly GCF_004799145.2. NCBI lineage: Eukaryota > Viridiplantae > Streptophyta > Magnoliopsida > Fabales > Fabaceae > Neltuma > Neltuma alba. The sequence goes on from NW_021633760.1 coordinate 23,312, forward strand.
TAGCCAAACAAATTCATATATCAAGGTCAATCTATACATTCTGATGACTTTCCCCTGAATCCGTTGTACTTGTGACTAATATAGATCGTACTGATGTACGTGATTGATTATTCTATTATGCATGGTTCGATATATTACTTCCATAATGTTTCAAATCACTACTAAAACTCATTTGTTAGTTTGTTTCGCTGTAGAATACATGTTTTCTGTTACAAGGCCATGGTCAGAGATCTGCCTTTATTTTTCATTTCTCTTTGGATTTCAACATTCTGAGATATGGAATATGTTGTTGGCCCAACAGGAGCAATATATGTCAAAACAGGACACACATTATGCTGCCAATGACGATCATCAGGAAAGAATGGAACCCTTTCCTCCTTGCATAGAAATACCGTCTGATGGAACTGATGTCTGGGAAATTAATACCAACCTATTGAAATTTGAAAACAAAGTTGGCTCTGGATCATTCGGTGACTTGTGAGTTATCTCTTGTGAAATCCATTGGACCCCTAAGTAGCTTCTCGGCTGATCTTTCTTTTCCTTTTTCCTTGATTTTCCTTAGGTACAAAGGCACATATTGCAGTCAAATTGTGGCTATCAAAGTCCTCAAACCTGAGCGCACAAATACAGATATGTTGAGAGAGTTTGCACAAGAAGTTTATATCATGAGGTTTATTAACATACCTGAATGTGATTCATAGAAATATAGTTCCTCGTGACTGACTCCTTTTCTTCCTTTCCTTAATTAATTTCTTTGATAATGATTTCTATCCAGTAATTTAACTGATAATTAACTGATAATCTTGGAAGGAGAAAGATGGATTTGATTCTTGGATATCAATGATGTTGGTATAAATTTCAGGAGCATCTTACCCCATATGGAAGATTTACTCCTTTCTTCCAACTCCCTGACATCAAAATGAGGCTCCTAGGAAACGAATGCTTTTTTCACTCTCCTTTCTCTCACGTACACATTGTCTAAAATTGCCTTTAACTTTAATTAAGTTATATTATTTACTTTTATTCTAACTAAGGATCATTTGCTATTTTGTTGTTTTTGGATAATGCCTCTGAATTTAGGATAATTGTTCTATTTTAAGAGTATGTTAACTGGATAACTGTTTAGTTTGTTATCGAGGCCGCCCTCGTTTTGTATAAATTGGAGATGGTGGTACAAACATATTGTGGGAATCAATTGAATACTAATGTGTATTTAATTTTACCCTGCATCAGTTAATTAATTTAGATTAGGATAAATTAATTTAAACATTTTTTTTAGACAGGATGAGCACTTAGTTAAAATCTTAGGCATCTTTCTGCTGTCACGTATAAATATATACCTTTCATCTAATATCAATAAGTTCAGATAAAATTTGAATCCTTAATATATTCATAGTATGAGAACCCCTCTAAAATTAAGGAAAAAAATTGGCCAAAAAATATGGCTTCCCACTTTGAGAAGGTAAAAGCTTCTCATAAAGTTTATGCACTTGTTAGCAAACCTGTGTCTTCTCGAATGTTCAGAAGCAGAGCTTCCTGAAGCCGCCCCCCCCCCCCAAAAAAAAAAATCAAGAAGAAGAAGAAGCAGGGCTTCCTATTTTGCTGTCACGAACAATTAAAAGGAAATCGTGCACCCACTTCTGTCCAGGATACAATCTGGCTACACAAACCAGTAAAATTAAAGCTGCTGCACAGACTAGTGAAAATTAAATCTCTGCATAAACCGTCAAAACCATCTGTCCAAGTTGTCCTTTATGATAGGGAATTTAATGAGAATTCTTATAAGTGTCGATATGGCATCCTTACAAGTTTGGACTGAGAATTCTTCCTTTGTCTATGATAACTTGCTTTGCAGGAAGATTCGACACAGGAATGTTGTGCAATTCATTGGAGCATGTACTCGACCACCAACTCTGTGTATTGTTACTGGTAAATAACAGAGATCCGTGAGAACTTATGATGCCATGTTTCATATTGTTAGCTTTTATCAACAAAAATATTTGTAGGAATATCAAGTTCTATTGTTTATGCGTGAAGATATATTACTTCCAAAAATATGAATAAAATCTTTAGTTAAATGATCATGATATGTCATGTTATCTTATTTCTAAGATGATTTGGCTTCCACTTTCAGTCATCTCATGATTCCAGTTTGAATCTTTGCTTATGTGTATGCCTTCATCAGAGTTTATGTCTAGAGGAAGCCTATATGACTTTCTGCACAAACAAAGAGGTGTATTTAAGCTTCCATCTTTGCTAAAAGTGGCAATTGATGTTTCCAAGGGAATGAGTTATTTGCACCAAAATAATATCATACACAGGGATCTCAAGACTGCCAATCTGCTGATGGATGAAAATGAAGTAAGAGGACTCCTCGAATTTGCTCACATTGATTACCTGTTTCGTTTCATCATTTGGTCAGCCTATGTCTCGCCACTCTCTTTATAGCGTGGTTTGTGAGGACTTCCCTGGGAATGAAGATTGTATTGGTCTTTTGTTTCCGGTTTCAAGCAAATCTTTCATGTGCAATTAAATATCTAATGTCTTTTCTTTTTTACTGGTATAATTATAATGAATATATTATCCTTTTCTCGATCTTTGCATCGAAAATTGGTCGTAGAATTTCCCTAAATAAATGCAAAACTGAGTGGCAGTGTGGTTATACATTTGTTGAGTTCATAAAGCTGAGGTAAAACTGATTTTTTTTTTGGGGGGGGGGGGGACCGAGAATTAGGGTTACGTTACATTAATTTCAAGATAATTGAAATTTTGAAATAAAAATTGTTTTGTTAGGATTTCTCGATTATCTTTTCCTCTCCAACATGATTATTTCATCCGTACTTAAATATCATATTCTTCTTCAATAGGTGGTGAAGGTAGCGGATTTTGGAGTTGCCAGAGTGAAGATAGAATCTGGAGTGATGACAGCTGAAACTGGAACTTACCGTTGGATGGCCCCAGAGGTATGGATTTTCTTCGAATCACGTTACTGCTTGATTTGTTTTTGGGTGACATTTATGGCAGAAGAATGTGGTATCCTTGTTTGTCTATAATACACGCTGTTCAACACGCGAGTCATTTGAGTTCATAAATAATCGGAAATCTATTTGTAAGATACAAGATCACAAGATATATGATACATTCATTTGTTTTTATTTTAAATAATACGTAGAATATCCATCTCATGCTTAATTTTTTGTGTGCGCACGTGCGTGTTAAGTTCTCAAGAAATCAGGATGGCTACTTATCAGTATGTAAAACGGGCAAAATAGAAAGGGCAGGAAAAATTAGATAACATATGCTCGTTAGCTCGTTGTGCGTGATTGCATGGCTGTCTAGTGGATTCTCCCAGAAATATCAATCATTATAAGTTTAATCTATAATTATTTATACACCTTAAAGAGTGCAAATCATTTCTCGAATTTTCCCCTTGCATCGGCCCGACATCTAAGTCTTCTACAATCAGTTGTCCTGCCAGAAGGCAAGTCTTTCAGGGAGAGATTATGAAAAAGAAATGTAGAAACAAAATGGCAAAAGCAGAGAACCCAGCAACCCAGGCTAGGCTCTCCAAGATGTTGCATTGCAGGTACCTCTTCCCGTCCTCTGGTCCCACATTAACCTATTCCCTCACGATATGATGTCTCCATTCTCTTTCTTCTCTATTGGCCGTATACAGTACAAGGGTGTTAGTTTCCTGCCCGTCATTAATGGGCCATCTCCACTTTTCTTCGCCCCTTCTTGAGTAGGTCGGTAGCAAAGGCCCGTTTCCATTATTATCAGATTTTGCAACCCCGGTCGTCACACTTTACATAGCATTATATGACGAGTGGGCATATCGCATAGCGACATAAAATTCACCCTAGTTGGTGGTATTTTGTGGGTTTAAATGCCACTTTCTAAACCTTATATGATTTTCAGAACTTTTAAATTGATCTGTCCTTTTTTCTTTTCTTCAATTGTCTGATTTGATTATAAATTCCACTTTGTGATACTCCAACCCCTTCGCATTGATTTGGTTTTTACTTGAAGGTCATTGAACACAAACTTATGATCAGAAAGCAGATGTCTTCAGTTTTGGAATAACTCTTTGGGAGCTTCTAACCGGAGAAGTATGTCCTTTTCCATTTTTCTCATCTCAAACAGCGGTCGTGGATTTTAGTTTTACTCTAATCATGTTGACTACTTTTATGACCAGCTGCCTTACTCTTACCTGACTCCATTACAAGCAGCAGTAGGCGTGGTGCAAAAGGTTTTCATTCTGTTCTCCCTAATAGATCATCTTACAGAATCAGTTTTCTTATCTATGCATGATGATTCTGCGTTTATCATTGCAATTAGGGTCTAAGACCGACAATCCCCAGGAGCATACACCCAAGACTTTCTGAACTTCTCCAACGTTGCTGGGCAACAAGATCCAAAGATAGACCAGAATTCTCCGAGATAATAGAGATTCTTCAGCTGATAGTTAAAGAGGTAAAACACTACTCACAACCGTAAAATAGCTGAACGAAGTCTAAAATTTTATATGATATGTTTCTCACAGGTTACTGGTGAAAAAGCCGATCGCCATAAATCATCCCACGGCTTTCTCTCAGCACTTAATGGGGCCATCACTGATTTGGATCTATCACGACTGTATATCCTTGTATTCTCTTATGCTCTGGTTTATCCCTCTAGGTGCCTTCTGTTTAATTTCTAGTTAATTCGGGCCCTGCCCTCTTTTGTATCCAAAAAATAATAATAATAATTTTAAAACACACTATACAAATGAAAAGTTAATCGAATTATCATTTCCTTGCATTAGGGAGGTGGATGATGATAGATTTGGAAATGCACATTAGAAACATTGTTGTTCGTTCCATTTTTGAATGATAGTTGCAATTTCTATTCCGAAAAAAAAGGTTAACCGAGTTGTTTTTGTATTTTTCTGGTACAAATGAAAAGTGTTTTAATTTCTTTTTCCAACAAAATATGGATATTAGGTTAACAATCACGAAGTTTTGGACTTGCAGGAGATGCATCTAGGAGGCGGCAAAGTCTTACTTCTCCGTTTTTCCTTTTTTTTTTTTTTTTTTGCCAGCTGCGGCAAAGGCTACCTAAACAAGCCGAAGCCTATTTCCGAGTGTCGAAAACTGGTCTAACTCTTACATCTAGGTGGCCCAAACTAATTTTTTAGCCCAAAAGAAATGGGCGAAAAGAATATGTGAAGCCCAATACCTTGGTCCAACATGAACGTTTGGGGGCTAGATCGTCAGCGGATGGGTTTTCCTTTTTCTTGGGGGAAAAAAATAGATAGCTCGGAAAAAACACCACGAAGAGGTTTTTTTTTTCGGTTTTTTCCCGGGGGGGGTGGAAGGGCGGAGTGACGAGAGAAAGGAAGGATTTCGTTTAAAAACAAAAAAAATGGAAGAAGCAACAAGTGTTGGTCCCAGTGAAAGGGACTTAAGCTCTTTAAACATATGTCTTGGATTTGATTCTTGGAGCGGTATATATGGAAAAAACACTGTTGGGAAGGATTCCCACTACGACGCCTGATAGTACTCCGAGAGATTAATCTTTTACCGTTCGGATGAGAGAAACACTCTGGGCAACAAAAAAAAAAAACAAATGGAAGACAAATATTTATCATGGTCACGTCTACATGCCTTAGCAACGCGCGCGCGCACACAGAGTCAAGCCCAGCTGAAATGGATTTGAGGGTTCTACGCATCTCTAATTCCTATTGTCTCAGGCCTGGTTGGGCACGTCTGATTCATTCTTGCCCCCCAATGTCTAAGACGAGGACGACCTCTACAACACATCAGAAGTACTATTTGGAACTGAAAATAATCAAGGCACTTTATTTATTATTATCAACAAAGATATACATTACCATAATGTTTTTCCTTCTTCGTTTACCATGATTTTTTTTTCTTCTTCGTTCGCGATTCCAGTATCAAAGTTGTTAATAACTTAAGGAAGTGTTTGAATCACAAATTCATGGAACTCCCAGCAAGAAACCTAATTCTATACAGTTTTAAAAGTTGTAAGTCCCGCCTGGCACTTCACTGTTCTGTTGGAAGTCCATTGAGTCCAGCAGCGAATCCACCAGCTATGTCTGTAATTCCAGAAAATCCCTGCACAAAGGAAAAAAATTCCAATCACCGAAAGTTACTCTGTAATTTTTAATCATCAGGATTGTAACTTGTAATTGGAATTGGTAATAAGTATGTATTAAATTCTGAACGATGCCCCTGTGCGGAAAAACCAAATTGATTCTGACATTCCACCAAATTCAACTACAACCAAACAATGAGGCTTGCCCAAATTGCAGGTTATGGTGTTGAAGAAGGAACTTACAGCAACTAACAAGTCAGTAGCAGCCATCATGGACCTTTTATTACCAAGTTGACAACCCTGTAAAAAACAGTATCAACATCAGAAACAATCTTTCAAAACACGAATATAGCATACAGAGTCCAACGCAGCAAATGAAAATTTATAAACGCATCAAATGAAAAGTTAAGAGATTGTACACTCACAACAAT
>NW_021633761.1:0-42312 GCF_004799145.2 Neltuma alba
GTTAGTTGTTTCATTTGGATCTTGCAAACTGTAAGAAGGGAATATTCTCTCTCCTCTCTCTCTGTCATCTGGTATATCTCTCATCCGAAGATAAAGGGAGAGAGAAGAAAAGAGAGGCGACTCAAAGGAGGAGGAAGACACGAAGAACAAGGAAGAGTAGCTCCTCCAGGAAGAAGGGTATAGGACCATATTCCCTTCCCCTTCTTCTCCTTTGCCTTTTTCCTTCTCTTTCGGATATTGCAGATTGCAGCTGGATGGAAGGGAAGGAGGGCAAGCGCAATGTCATGGCGGAACATACGGAATCAAAGGTTGTTGGGTTGAGATTTTGGGAAGCGGCTGCGGCTTCAACCGTGGTATTGGGTTTTGTGTTAGGTCTTCTCTCTGTTTACCTGACCATTCCTGATTCCGATTATAGCTTCCTCAAGCTCCCTCGTAGCCTCGAAGATCTTCAAGTCCTACGGTAATGATATTGTTTCTCTCCCTTCTGTTTTATGACTGGAACACACCAAATTTTACCTCCATGTATTATTCCGTGGCTAATATGTTTTGATGTTTTGGATCAGACGTTTACCTTTCTGGGGAATATTTTTACTGATTTCTTTCTGCGTCGAAATTTTTTTCTTCTGTTGAATCTGACGCAAAAGAAAAAGGATCATTTCTTTTAAATAGTAATGATCGCTCAAAATCATTTGGGTAAACTTTGGGATTTGCATCTTTGCTTCGACCTTCCATTGGTTTTTGGCGTGGAAGGATTAGTTTTAGAAACAATGTGGTCACTGAAACCTAGCAATTAACTGTCTTAAAAGAGTCACATCGACCTTGTTAATCTTAAACAAGCAAGTTTTAATTCTACCCCTACCCCTGTTTCCTTCTTTTTGTTAGCGCTTGGAGAAAAGTAGATCTGAAAATGCTTTTGAGATGGATCCAAAATCTTGAAAGAAGTACTTATTTGAAAATTATTAAAAAGGACAATGAGAGGTGTCATTATAGAAGGGAGACTAAGAAGTAGAGATTATTGGCGGGAATATGATGTGCTGCTAAGAGTTGATTTAAGAGCATCTTTATCTGTAAAATACACGAGAACACATGCGGGGCCTCTGAAATATATTGATGCTGCCAGTTGCTATCCGGATCTTTCATTTAGACTTATTAGGGTGTTAAGCATTTTAAGTTCAGAAACATCCTCGAGTCTTTCGTTGGTGAATGAGATGAAGTGAAATCTGTTCTGATGTTTCCGGGGTGCTTGTCTTGAATCTTGTTGAATAACACTCTTGCAAGTTGTGTGTTTTTCATCAAGATGTAGGCTTTGAAGTGAAGGATCAATGGCAGTTCTACTTTTAGCATCTTCATTTGGGTGTTTGGGCCCGGGGTGGGGTTTGTTTGGGTGGGTGGGTGGGGGGGGGGGTATATTTTATGCTGTCATGATGCATGTAATCCAACTGATTGATAATGGAACTATTTGATGCAATGACATCAAAGCTTCGTGTAGAATGGAGTCAACCTAAATTTTTCATCATTGTATTAGTGACCGTGAGCTGGCGCCATGTTGTGTTGGGGACTTGCTGGGAGGAGGGTGTCTTCATGTTTTTCCACATGATGTTTGTCCTTTAATTGTCATCTTAGATCGGGGGGTGCGTTTTTTTTATAGTTGATGTGAAGCATATTTCTTTTCATATATAGTGTGCATATTGGATAATGGTACTGAATTTGGCAAGGGAAGTCGATGAAGTATAATTTGCAACGGTTTATCCAATCTTTCTTGTCTTTTCTTTGTTTTTGTTTTTGTAGAGGCCACCTTGAGAACTACACAAGTGACTACACTGCACAGGTCTTGGTAGGTTACTGTGTGGTATATATTTTCATGCAGACCTTCATGATTCCGGGGACTGTGTTCATGTCGTTGCTTGCTGGAGCACTCTTCGGTGTATTCAGAGGTGTTGCTTTAGTTGTGTTCAATGCCACAGCTGGAGCTTCATCTTGCTATTTCCTGTCAAAACTGATTGGGCGACCCCTCGTTTTCTCTCTTTGGCCAGACAAGCTAAAGTTCTTTCAGGACCAGGTTTGTTTCAACTTCTCCTACAATTCGGATAGAATCCATTCTATAAGTGGAATTAAATTATGCTTTTTACTCCCAGGTTGCTAAAAGGAGAAAGCGTTTGTTGAACTACATGCTTTTTCTGAGACTGACTCCAACCTTGCCTAACACATTTATCAATGTTGCCTCACCAATAGTGGATGTGCCATATCACATTTTCTTTCTGGCCACTGTTATTGGACTCATACCTGCTGCTTATGTGACTGTCAAGGTATCTAAAAGCTGTTTAACTTGAAAACTGAAGTTGGAGAATTGCTTCTTGGACTGGAGGGGGTATCGTCCCCTTCATATGTTGCCTAATTCATATCCTTCCTTGCCTCCTTCCCTTCAAGTCAATGCTGAGTTATCCAATTTTGTTACATGTGCAGGCTGGGCTAGCTCTTGGAGAGTTGCAATCGTTGAGAGATCTATATGATTTCAACTCAATTGCTACATTATTTCTCATAGGAGTTGTTTCAGTTACACCTACACTAATTACCAAGTCGTAGTGTTTCTGAAGCTTCTTGGGCATGAGGCTCTTGTTTTCCTGACAGCCAATGGTTCTCTAATTCAGGACTGTACAGATTTACCCGAAACGATCACAATGTGGCTCCCTGCTTATGGATTATGTTGCCAAATGCTGCAGTAATTCAAGATGATCATGGAGGAGGAAACGTTAAGCATTAGGTTTAATTGTTGTAATGGTTGCTATTGGGGTTCAGAAATTCCAAATTCACCTTCGGTTGTATAGTCACGTACTCACATAAAGTGTTGATAAGGTGGGAATTTGTAAGGCATTCGCTTCATGACTAGTGTATATACCTCGGTTGCTTTATGCCATTTAGTCAGTGTGGTTTCATATCATCCAAGGGGAACATCAGTTATATACAGTAAGTATTCCATGCTTTGTGTTCTAAGTTCCCTTGTAAATATCTCCAACGAAGTAGTGGAACTTTCATGATTCCTTGGAACATGGCGCTCCTCCCAGTTAATTAAGAAAAAAAGAGCCATGAAACTAGTTTCCCACTCGTCAATAAATGAATGGATAGGACTAGAATAGGGTATTTACTACTTACCAGTTCGATGTCACCCTTTGCCTAGTGCCTTTTTGGATATTTTAGGATTAAATTTTTTGGATAAAAATTTCTTTACTTTCGCATGGATTGTTTCTGTAACATATCTACATTTTTAGGATTAACGAGTCGTCGTAGTCCTCTTCTTTCGAAAGTTAAGTTAGCAGGTCCATGTTTAGGGAGAAATAAGCGCATGGCCATATTCCCTCGCGACGGCAACTGAACTAATAGCACTAATTTTGAATTCTAAAAATCAAAGGCATGCTTGCCACTGTAAGTGTCGATATTAAAAACAGGAATTCATTATTGGCATAACATCATCATTCATATTTTTTCCACGTAATTTCCTTCATTTTCAAAACAAAACTCAAATGATTCGATTTGATTTCTCTATTGAACCACATCAGAAGTCTCAATACAAAATGGAAATAAAGTAAAGCTGATTAATTCATCTTTTAATGTGTCTCCTTGAGGCATTAGAGCACCTCGATACTATGACAACACTGCTACCTATTCTTCTTAATTTTCTTACTTTGTACAGAGCTGTCTGGAGTTCGACTATCAAGCTTGCGTTTCTTTCCTGCATGTTTTGATGAACCGTCTTCCTTGAGCAATTTAGCTTTCAGTTTAGTCTTTCTGGCAGCAACTGCTGGTCTTTTCGTCTTGCGCTCTGTCGTTTGCTCACCTCCGTGGGTTTTTGATTTCTTATGGACAACTGTTTTGTTTGCCCGCAAACCTTGGTAAGACATATTGGATTTTCTATTTGTCCTGTTATTACCGCTTGAAGGAGACCTTGCAGCCATCGTCGCCTTCTTCGCAGGGGTACCAGAAGCTTGTGGTGGGGACAAGTTTGGCCTTTTGGATGGGGTGGCATCCGCTCTTGCATGACACAGTCTCAGCTCTCGGTCTCGGAGCTTTAAGTTACGTTTCCTAACAACAAAATTAGCAGCTTCCTGCATTTACAAGATATAATTGTATTCAGTGAGATTTACAAATTTAGGTTTCAGGTAACAGGACCTGGAGACAAAGTCCAAATATTCTTCTTGCTTTGGCAGAACTGAGGCCATTTCCTACAATAATTCATCCCCAACGACATTTCTCAAACTACCTAAGCCTCTGATCCCATCAAGGACAAATTTTAATCTAAATCATTTCGTTCAAATCAAGGAGCAATTAGTTGCACAAAGTAACAAAAATCAACACAATGCCACAGTTAATAATATAACTATAACCTTTCTTCTTTTTTCCAACCAAAATAGTATAACCCAGTTGGCAGGTTCGTCTTTATATTCCCCAATCCTCCTAATTCACTCTATTGCTGACATAAATTATCCCACTTCATTTCATTCCCAGCATACTCCTGCATGATCATTTGATCTTACAGATATTCTCCATCTCCTCACATTGCCTAATAATTGAGCTATCTACTTTTTATGTTTCCAATGTTCTGGAGTCTCACATTCTCCCAACGCAAAAATATTTTAAAAGAAAACGATCGTACCCTTGTTTTAAACAGCACATAGGCGATACCCTTCCCGATATTCAAATGAGGATCTCTAATGACTCTAACGGCTTCTATGCTGGATTCCAGGTTGGACGTACCAGAGAATAGTTTATAGAGTTCCTCATCCTGCAGAGAAGAATAACCTTATATTCACTAGTAAATTATATAGGCAACAACAGTGGCAACAGTGGAAGCCTATGACCTCAAATAAATAACCACTAAAGGAAACATACCTTTACATCAAATGGGAGGTTGCCAACAAAAACAGTTCTCTTGTTATCATACAGAGGAGTATGCTCTCCTTTAAGTTTCTTGCGAGGTGGGCATGCTCTATCAACACGTATGTGATTTCCTCCGATCTACATGCGTAATGAAAAACCAAAACGAAACATTTATACGCAAACGTGCAACCCCAAAATAATAAGCAAGCCCAAGTTTTTTATCAGTGAACTTTGATGAACAAAAACCATACCACAGCCATGTTATGGGACAAAGAATCCTGAGCTGACTGCTCTGTCTTAAAAACAATGTATGCATGAACGCTACAAAATACAGTAGTAGTCAGTTAGAAATGTCTAATGATACAATACACCGAGAATAAAAGAAATCTGAAAACAATTTCCACTAACTTTCTGCAAGAGACATTAATCGGACTGGTATTAATGTTATTTCATACATATAGGCATCAAATTATAAACGACATATTCTCCTGTATAGGTCAGGCCACTTCTCAATCAGATACAGAGAAGCAAGTTCCTGGGCAACACGCAATTGTTTGTCCAACAATCAACTTAAATTAAAGAAAGAATCATAGTAGATGTCCAACTACTAGATTTGCACAAAATTAGGGATCATTGAGAATAACACTAAATGGATGGAGGAGGGGAGAACAGCCTCAAAGTTACTGCATATCTAACACTAAGTACATTGTTTCCAAGAACTTGAAATATATTGATCAGCAAAATTTCTCATATTGCCAGATAATTTTCCATCATTAAGATGAGAAGATTTAACAGCCTGAAAACATTTAGTTTACTTGAATTGAATTCAAAAGTATGCCCAACATGAAATGCCCCTGTCTTCATATCAGACTGTCTTTAAATCACCCAAAGCAAAGTTAATAAATTAAAAGAAAGTCAAAATTTCCCCGTTAAGAAACATGATTTTCAGAAAATACAAATGAAACTTTCTTAGCTCTCCATAGCCAAGCATCAAATTCGGCGAGGATGATTTTTCCGAACCTAAACAAACAGGCTTCAACTGGGTAGTAGAAACATTAAAATAAATACTAAAAACCATTCATACAAAACCCCATTTTCTACAGAGAATTAGCAAACTACTTTATTTGAGATGATGTCGGTTGTTCAAAAGCATTACCTATCACCAGCATCATTGATTTTCTTCGCAAGGATGGCTCCCTTTCTAGGTTTTTTGGTCTGATCAATTATAAACAAAAAATAAAGTTAGGATCTAAACCAACAAAAAAAATTGAGGCTTTACAAGGTAGCAAAGAGCATAAATTAAATAAATCAATTGAGAAAAGGAACACCTACATCTAATATTGGGACAGAACGAATCCTCACAGATTCAACCTCCCCAAATTTCCTAAACTCCACCAATAAATTCTTCTTTTTCACTTTGAGCGGTAAATTCCCAATGAATATCGTTCTCAAGAGCTTTTTCTCATCATCAAAACCTTCATTCGTTACCAACATGTCAGCAGGATTATCCACCGTCTTCCTCTTGGTCCCAACGACATTTTTCTCCAAGCCTTCCCCGTGATCTTGCTCTTCCTCTACTGCCCCATACCTCTTTAATTCCCACTCTTTCTCAACGTCGTCCCTTTTTCTCTTGTTCTTCTTTCTCTTCTCCTTGTCACCATTTACAAGCTCACCTTTCTCCTCGCCTTCCTCAGACACAATATTTTTATTCTTCGATAACGCAGTCGCCTGTGCACCCAAATCAGACACTTTGGCCTCGCCATCCTGCGGTGTTGTAATTGATTTGGGAATCGAATGAGAGTTCAAGTCGGAACCGGATTTCGACTTCTTCCCCGAAGCTTCGAAGGCATTATCTGAATCAATAGACGAGTTCTTCTCTTTCCTTTTCTTCGTCTTCTTCAAAACTTCAGAATCGGGGCTATGGGAGACCGCGCTACCAGCGTTTTCAGTATTATTGGTTAGGCCGAAACTTGAACTAGTTTCAAGAGGTTTCTTACGAAACGGGTTGCTATCTGAGAACAGAGAAGAGCTGGCGCCCTGTTCCGATACGTTACCAAATAGCTTGCTAAATATGTCGGAAGCACCGCTGCTTTTAGGGCTTTCCTTGGGCTCCTTGGGTTTCTTCTTCCCCATTTTCGATTGAAAGGAAAGGATCAGAAACCTATGAAGCCTTGTTCCAGAAACCCTAGGATCAGTTGAGGACGATAAGGGCGGCGAAGGCAACTTGAGGACCGTTCGGGGTCGGGATGGCGCTCAATTTGGCATCCACGGTTTAGAAATTGAGAAAACGGGATAATAATTTAAAATTTAAAAATGATTGTAATTTTCTAATCAATTTTATGAAGTAGAATTGTCCTGAAATACCAAATTCATAAGGTAATTATTAAGAACGCTTTCAAATTTGTTATTCACATAACATAAATTTACATACAGCAAATTTACAATTAAAAATATAATTAATCTTATTTACCACTTAATACATTGCAAATTTACGACTAAAAAGATATTTAGATGAAAACTAAACCATGACTTTAAAAATAATTTTACGGTATACGAAAAAAAATATGTAAAAGAATTTATCTCAATTTGAAAAGTAATTTTTGGCAAATCCAAACACCCTTTAAAAATATAATTATTACTATTTATCACTTTAGCAACAGAGTAAAAGATTTGTGAATGAACTACGCAACACAACCAAGTTCCGGGGCCTTTCTTAAGAGTCTCGAGTTGGACACACGATTACGATCAAATCTCTAGTCTGCTCCCTTGAAATTTCCATATTCAATACAAATTACAAAATAGAAATGTTGCTCAAAGTGTAATTATCTCATCCCATAGGATCCCAAAGCCGTGCTGCAATGGAAAACCACCTTACTGATTCCAGTTTGGTCCACGAAAATTCCAATTCCAAAATCACAGGTACAGCCAGTGGGTAACAGATCAATTATAGTTTGCTCACTATATTTAAAACTGACACAGCATTTAATATTTTGTATGGACTAGCATATATATTTCTGCTGCCTTGCTCTATCAGGTCAATTTGTCAATGTAAATATAAAAGAAGCCACCAAATCTTGTCAAGTCTATTGGTTCTTCTTTAACTTGGAAGTGCCAACGGATGACTTGAGTTCTTGATTGGAACTTCTTTTGTTTATATTCGCAGTGGAACTTCTCGTTTTGTTTATATCTGCATTGGAACTTCGGATTATGAAAAGAAATGTCTCAACAAGCATGCCACCCACCAACCCTAGAACTCCTCCGGCAGCATTCTGAGACAAAGATAAGAAACGGTAAAGCGAAGGGAATTGACCACAAAACTGAAGTGCTGGTAAAATAATACAAATTGTTTTAATTCACTGGAAAAAAATAACAGTTTTAAGGCAGTACCATAGCAGGATTGTGGTTAAACAAAGCTCTGAATGCCGCATATCCAAACAGATAGCCAGTAAACATAGTAAGCGCAACATGCAATCCTGAAAAAAGGATCAATAAGAACAAAAATCAGAGTTACATCAGAGTTATGCAGACATGTAGATGATAGGATCAGGTGAATCACAGGGGCTGAGACCAGCCCTACCAGATTTGAGCAAGCCATACTTGATTACCTATTTCCCATTGTTTGGAACATCAATAGAATTATTGGCACTAATTCTAACGGCAAACTCTCAATCACCAACAAAAGACTGGGAGCAAAATAAAATCGCATAACCCATAGCTTAATAACAAAAATGATTATAGTGTATTTAACCCAAACATTTTAAATATTCGTGCTCATGATCGGGAAGGTACAGCTTCTAAACGTGGCTTAAATAAAGCCTCCTTAAATTATTAATTTATATGACGATCCATATTGGTCTAAAACTCTATCCATAAATAATTTTTCACCATTTGATTAATCCACAACGTTCCTGGACAACACCGTGTAGTATAGTATATTCTGCTCACCACCAGAATGATGTTGCCAAAGTCAAAGTTGAGATTGAAAAGAAACAAGCTACTACTCCAACACAGAAAAGCTTGTCTAATCTCAGTTTAGAAAATTCACAAACGAGTTTCTGACAGCTTCAAAAAGGCCATTTGAATTGGTCTCACTTACTTAAAGTGACAAGGTAATCAGGGGTGGTTACTAAAAGCACTTGTTTATACCGAACAAAAAATGGAGCTACCAGCCACATAACTTGAAATCTTATATTACATCCAGTACAGAAGATGTAAAAGTGAACATGACTTTACCAAACCCTAATTGATCCTTGTAAGAAGAGAATGGCTCATTGACATCCTGCTTCGGTGCAATATCCTTCACAAGTTCTTGATATGCTTTCTTCTCTGCTAAATCTTCAAGTTTTTTCAACCTTGCCTTCAATTCTTCACTCTTCACATCAAAGGCAGCTCATAGAAACAAGTTAACACAAAAATGAGTTTACAGAACCTTTCAGTAAACTCAGTCCGGAACATATACAAACAAGCATCATATCATAGTACCAAAATTTCAGATAATGATTCAAGCAATACAAATTCAACAGAAGTTCCCTGCATAATAGTTTGTTCATTCTTTACAATTTACTGTGAGTAAATTTGAAAAATATGAAACTTAAATTTACCTTCTCTCTGGGCTTGGGACTGGAGAAGAGAAACTGGGTTCCAGAGAAGAGCTGCATCAAATCAGGTCTTGTCAATGGATCAGAAGCCATCCAGATGGCACGAAGTGACATGTATGGTACATTAGGTTGCCTCAACAGATTTGAAGCAGTTTGCTGGAGTTCCTCAGAAAGGCTCGGGTCCTTGGAAGCAACGGAGAGAAATGAGATAATAGATTCAGTGGCAGAAATCACAAGCCCGGGAGGGTTTGGCATCTTGGTAGTCATGAAAGCAGGATTAGCTGAGTGTTCTGCACGTAACAACCGGCTTGCCTGCAATTATACTCAGTTTTTTAATGCACAGAAAAACATAGTGAGCAGCGAGCTCACAAGACCTTTTTTTTTTAATCTCAACAGTTATGTTCCTTTTATCCGATGCCATACCTTCTTAATTTCACTAGAAGTCTGACAGTATAACTCCCTCAGTCCTTCTTTACCCAAAAAAAAAAAAAGAACAAATAAAAAAATTTTGCCAACCAAAATCAAAGCAATGAGCACCTGTTTTAACAATAGCTGAAGACATAACCAACCATGAAGTCGGACATCTTCATAAGCATGTTACACAGGATTAACTGGCGAAATCTGAAGAGATTCATGTAGGATGATAATTTACTCAGAACATCTAGCAAACTCCACAAGGATTCCTTGAAGCTGCCGATAAGTTATCTGTGGATGAATTTTTGTTTAATTAGACATATCTGCATTTCCAACAGACATAAGTAGATAACCAACTTATGATGAAGTTTCTGGAAAGCACGAGGAACTAGTGAATGACTAGTCGACATGTGCGGTGTAAAGGCTTTCTCATCCCAGCCACTCCAAATATAATTTGCAATTATTCATTTGTAACAGGTTGATTTTCTCTTCAATTCAAGTATCCGCGATAAATACCCACTGTCCCCCGGGGGGGGGGGGGGACAAAGGCAAATGTAACAAAAGGTTAGACATGATCTATAGCAATTTCTATCCGACCAAATAAAAAAAATGCCGAGCTGGTAAGCATAGGCGGACCTATATCACACACAGAAGGGGCAGATGCCCCCAGTGAAATCTTTGAAATATGCATAGTTGATATCATACCCTTTTAATTTTTATTCCAGATACTTTAACGAAGATGTCTCAGTAAGCCAATTGATTCAAGCAACTCCCAGCAAGCCAATTAATTCAAGCAACCCCTCCAAGCCACTGGAGAATCATAATGATAACACTTGAATTTTATGATCTTACAATTAATTAAAATGAAAAAAAATAAAATAAAGCAAGAATCGCTGCGGCGGCGTCGGGCTCCCGGTTGACAATGACACTGGGAACAAATTCAAATCTAGATTCAAAGCCAGACGTAACAATTCAACCTCACCGGATTTTGGGAGGAGACAAAGTTCGTACCTTCTTCAATACTTGACGGACAACAACCCCGCAGGGCTGAGAACGGTGAACGGCGGCCGACGGCGAGCCCGACCAAGTGTTCAACGCCGTACCAAACACAAATCTGCTACTGTTACTCGCACCCGATGAAGGTGGGCTGCAACGTGCTGGGGCTATTGTTATTTTAGACCAAAAAAAAAATCTGAAAAATCTGATCCGCGGTGGAGGTGGAATACAGGTGAGTTCTGTGGGGTTGACAGGTTTAAAAAAACCGGCCCTACATGGCTAACATCTTTAAAATATTCTAATTGGTTAGGCTCAACCCTTATACTAACAGGTTTAGTACAGGCATGTGAGCTTTCGATTTGTTAAAAAAAAATAGAGCAAAAGTGCATACAGTATTCTAATCTTTTTTTAAGAGTACCCAATATCTTAATTTTTTTTGGTGTAATTTTATTCACCATTTTTTGTGTGTGTAATTTTACCCATTTGTAACGGTCATCTAATGTTTGTTAATACAAACATGTTTTTTTAAAAAAAAAAAGTCTAGTTGTCAAATATGTATTCGAGAAGACCAGTTCTCTAATGCATGTTCAAGAAACACAAACAGTTCAAAGAAAGGTAATTTTAACGTTGACTATGAGTTGAAATTTAGGTCGGGTGACATTGCTATGAAATTTACACTCATAACTATGGGTGTATTAAAGTTTTTTGGGTCTTAATATCACCCTGGAAATGTAAATTTTGTAGCAATATCACCCGACCTAAATTTCAACTCACAGTCAATGTTAAAATTACTTTTTTATGAACTGTTTGTGTTTCTTAAATATATATTGGAGAACTGGTCTTCTCGAATACATATCTAAGAACTGGACTTTTTTATAAAATAAAAAAAAAACATGTGTGTGTTAACAGACGTTAGAAGACCGTTGCAAATGGGTAAAATTGCACCTAAAAAAAAAGATGGTGAGTAAAATTGTACTAAAATAAATATTGGGGTGCTGGATGCTCATTTACCCAAAAAAAATATTATTTTTCATATTTCTCACATTCTTTATCAAAAATAAAAATAAACTAATAAAATTATTAATAAATAACATAAATATGAATAAAATTAAGCCACATACAAAATATCATCATATCTAAATATCCATCAATATCTAAGAATATCTAAAACATATATCAACAAAACAACATTCAAAAGTTTTATCAACAGTGCAAATATATAATAGACAAACACTTTTATTTTGAAACTTCATTATCATTATAATCAATTGCGCTTCTTTCATTGCAAAAATATTAAGTTTTTTATAGGAAATTTATTTTTAAATTTTACAATCTAGCTATTATTTTATTTTAGGTTGAGAAGCATTGTTATTGAAAGTCATAAATTTCTAATTTAAATTATATAATCACAAGTTATATAAATATAAAAATAATCTCTTAAAAAATATATATAGTTTAAAAATATCAACACATATAATATATATCAACTCATTATTAAAGTCCAAATTAACCCATTTTTTAAAATTTAATTAAATGAATTATTATCTAAAACCAAATAAATCAAACCATTATGTGAAATTTAATTTCTTTTTTTTTTTGAGCTAACTATGAAATTTAATTTGAAAATAAGAATAATAACTAAATATCGAAATATCATTAATAATATAAAAAATTAATAATATTGGAATTACATCAAAAAAATTATAAAAAAGCCTAAATGGGTCAGGTCTCAACCCTATAAGGGCGGCTTGTTTAAACCCTCAACTCTACAGTACCAACCCTTTTAAGCTCATTTTTTATTTGAAGGGAAAAATTTCACATCCAATCCTCACAATTTTCGGCCTAAACAGGCCAGCTCAACAAGCTCAGCCTATTTTTTCGGATCTTTTGTGGTCACATGTTTTGTTTTGGATAAGTTAATAGGTTGCTTATGTGAAAGGAGTTGGGAAACATACTTATAAGTGATTATTATATAAACTTGATTCCAAATGGAGATAAGTATATCATGTTTTAATAATACACACACACACTTAATAAATTAATTTCTATTGTACAAGTAAAAAAGATCTAATATAAATTATATATTTTATATTAATACTAATTAGTTTGTATTAAATAGAATTCATGGTAAATTTAACTTTATATTAACAAAAGACATTAAATGTTAAGTAAAAAAATGTAATAACACTAATCATTATAAATTTTGTGGTGATCCTTGTTACAAAAGTAATAACACTGATTTAAATAATGGGTATTATAACTTAGACTTAAATGGTATTATAAGTTATAACTGAGATGGCTCAATTACTAACAAATTGTTAATTAAAATGATAAGTGATCTCACCCCGTAAGTAAAAAAACATAAATTCAAATTTTGGAAAATATATTTGTTGGAAGGATTTAAATCTTAACATTCCCAACCAAATAAAAATTAATCTTAAGTTTAAAATGACTAAGTTATCCCAAAAAAACCTTAAATGGCTCAATCATTTAAAAAAAAAATCTAAATTTCTTTCTATCAGGATCTCAAGACAACAAAGGACTTCAATCCAAAATAATTGGGTATTATAACTTAGAGTTAAATGTTATTTTTATCTTTAAATTATTTTTCTAGGGTTATCGAGTATACTAAAACTATCAGGTGGAGGCCCCGATGCCTCAAAACTATAAATTGGATTAAATTCATAATATCTCCTTTATAGAAGAGATGTCCTACCATTAGATTATAAGGTATTCTCCAAATCATATAAATGGCCTACATATTTTATAGTGCAAGAACATTTTATCTTTCACATTTATTTCTATATTTTTTAATCATTTTAATTAGCCAACGTTTTCTCATTTAATTCTTTTTCATTTTTTTAATGTTTTCCTAATTTTTGTATTTCAAAAATTGCTTGATTTCAACACAAATTGATTTTTTCTTTGTTATTTTATCTTCTTTTTTTTTTTTTGCCGGAAAGGAACATGATAGTACTATCGATACTGAAACAAATTCCACATACAAAGATAACTATAAAACCAAGAGGACTCAAAATGAGAATAGAAATTAGATAAATAAGCCAACTTCCTGAACTTCAACATCCATGCTACCATCCACACAGTCTCGATTCAATGGCTAAGTTGAGGTGGTGGGCAGATTGAGAACGGTTTTGGCCAACTAATTGGTAATTAAGTTTGCTTGCTTCTCTCTTCTAATCTAATTATTAAACATTCTGCGATAAGAATTTAGTTGATTATTAGTAAAATTAAATATACTTAAATTCAACAATAAGGTGTTTGTTGAAAAGACAAGCGGCCTCAGTCTCATAAAGAGAAAAACACAAGTTTAAATTTTAAAAAACATATTTTTTCAAAGGGTTTTAAAAGAAAAAAACCCTTGATTGAATTAAAAAAAAATTAAATATCCACTTTTACTGGGAAAAAAAACTCTTTCCTGAATTTTTTTAAACCCCCAAATTTTTTGCTAGAAACTATAAATATTCTCTAGTTGGAAGTCATCCTGTTTGAGGTCTTATAGAACAGTAAATGCGAGCATTTCTCTTGATGAGATTGAAACATTGCTATGTTGTGATAGACTAATTTTTTATGTTAGACCCAAATCCCTCTTGTCCCATTTCCCTCGTTAGAAACAGAGAGAGTTGATGGATATAATATGACTGAGAGGAGGAAGAAAAGGATGAGGCTTAACCCCGCAGAAATGGAGCCCTGTTTAATGGCAACACTTGACACTAAAATAGTCAAGCCATCGAAATGGACAGTCGAAACTTGAATAACGCAACTTTGGACTGAGTTCTTTGTTGGGTATGGCAGAGCAGTTGCCAACTTTAATTACCCTATCCATAAGTATTTCTCCTTTTTTGCATCCCCACGGACATGAATGTACTGCTCTCAATTCTTGCACACCAAGCCATTTTCAGTTTTTCACAGTATTTTTAATAGAGGTTGATCATCGAATGATCATCATGAATGAGGGAGATATAACCTCAACCGAGTCATAGTGGGTGCTAACTTTAGTGTATTTTTTCTTCCAGCAAAAGAGATAAAGTTTTTTGTTAATTAAGATGGTAAACAACCTCACTTAATTTGAAAAATGCAAGTTCAAATCTCTAGACAGTACATTTATGAAGAGAAGTGAAAATCCTTTAATGTGTTTTAAGTCTTGAAAAGGATAGTCCTTGCTTATCACTTATGATGTTGTAATTCAGTGACATATAATTCTAATGCAGCCTGCTTGAGGTGGCGCCCATTTAGAGCGTTCTCGCTTCTTCTCCATTCACACACTCATCCTGTTCTTTTCTGGTCATCAATCATAGTTTGTGTGAAGATGAAAGCAAAGTCAGTGTGTAGGCATAGAGAAACCTGCATTTAGATTTCCATATGCTCCAATAAACTTGCACTAATGGGGTGTTTGGGAACTTAGAAAAATACTTTTAAAAAGCACTTTTTCGTAAAACGAGATAGATTTCTTTACATATTTATTTCGTATACCGTAAAAGCACTTCTAAAATCATGGTTAGGCTCTGTTTGGGTGCTCCAAAACCGTGGTTTCAGAAGCACTTTTCCGCAAAACGAGGTAACCTCCTCCACATATTTACTTCGTAATCCGTAAAAGCACTTCTGAAACCATGGTTTTGTTTCTATCCAAACACTCCCTTATTTTTATCCAAATACCCTATAAGAGTCTTTACCTATATATTTTTCTAGTACTCGAGCCTCTTGCCTCATTCTTTGCATTTCATAGAATACATTCTTGCACAGAGACAGATATTCGGTTGAGGTCGTTTCACTAGTTTAAAGCCAAACTGTTTGTGCTTATAACTGGTACGATCTCAGAGCACATGGAAGAGAGTACCATGGTGTTGCACTAGTTCATCGCATTTAGTCTTAAATTTTAAGTGGCTGACAGTTCAATTATTAATGTTTGTAATTTTCATTCCACTACTCTTCTCATTTACATTTTCCTGAGTAATTACCAGCCCTTCATTATCGATGTTGTGATAATGGGCCAATATTGCATATCGCGGCTGGCGAGCTTGATTGGGAGAACCAAAATGAAAGCCGTGGAACAATATGGGTAAGTATTATTTTGAAGAAAAAAACATATGGGTACACTATCATGGTATCATCTGCTTCACGTGATGATCCAGTCGTGCAGCCAAGTGTCTATTGGAGATTGCAGCGAGTAAGACCATCTTACACGGCAACGTAGCTGCTATTGTTCTCTCCACACAATTTTTGACACCTGGCTTCCTCTCCCATCCTTCTTTTTTTTCAAACTTCCTCTTTATTAAATATTATTTTCACTCTCATTTTGATTTTTAAAATTTGAAATCTGATTCCTTAAATTTTAGGGACCAAATATTTTTGGATAAATTAAAATGAAATCAAATTTAAGAGACCAATACTTCTGTTCTCAAATTTTAGAGATTAAAATTAAAATAAGGTCAAAAAGTAAAGATAAATCACATAGTCATTATACTTGTTTATTGAGGAGTTGAAATCACAGCTTTAAGCTTAAGATGGTTTTAAAGGAAATACTACCTTCTCTTGTTCTAATTATAAGAGCTAGTTGAATAATTTGAAGAGATTAAGAAAAAAAATTAAATTAGTTATTTATAATAAATAAGTATTGTTTTTCTTAAAATATCATTACTAATCAAATGTATTGGCTAGAACTACTATTGTTAGAAAGACTACCTTGGGAAAAAATGTATAAATATGAAAGACAAAGTGGATTGGGGTTTTATATTTAGAACCAAAATAAAAGTCAAACAAAATCTTATCTAACAATAATAATTCTAACAAATACACTTGATCAGTAAGGATATTTTAGGAAAGATAACACATACTTATTACAAATAACTAACTTAACTTCTTTTCTTAATATTCTCAAATTGATCAACTAGCTTTTATAAATAAAATCGGAGGTAGTACTTAGCATTAGCTAGGCGACAGCCCAAGTCTTACTTTAGAATCAATTCAAAACTCTTGTACACTTCTTTTTTTTTTTTTTTGAATTAGGGTGTAATTCACCCAGTATCCGGCACCCGTAGGTAACTGACTAATTCGGGGGGTGAGGGCTCGAAACCGAAACCGGGTTGGCGGGTGCGCACCTTGGCAACCCTTTACTTAACCATTCAGCCAAGCAAGTTTCTTCTCATGTATACTTCTTTTCATTCAACAATATAAGTCATTTATTAAAAAAATAGTTTAATTCAAATTATAAGTTACTTAAACAGTAATTAAAACTTATGCGTCAAATTTATTTCTGTAATTAATGTTTAAATGTGTAACTCCTTGTGTTTCTCTCTCTTGACAATCTCATTCAATATGAGTAAAATTGAAAGAAAATTCTAAGATTTAATGAGTTAACTATCAGTACTTTTTTATATTGATGAATTAGTTAAAATAAGTTATGTAATAGACCAGAGAGATTACTTTATATTTAAGATAGAGGAATATGTGTTTGTGTGTGTGTGTGTGTGTATATAGATAAATATATATAATAAATAGTACCCCATATATATATATAAAGAAAGAGAGATGCTCCGTGCAAGAAATTAAAACCTGTCGGTTCTGTTTTAGGCGTTCACCTGGGTGGTGTTGTTTGTTACTGTAACTGCCTTAATGCCCAAGAATACATCAAGTCAGAAGTTTAAAATTGAAGTTTAATGTCGATGCATAGCTCATTTGGATATACTTTCATAAGTGCATATCTTTTACATATTTACTTGACATGTTTGGGATAAAGTTTAAAATCACTTATAAACATATTTCATATAAGTTGAGACAAAATTCATCTCAAATACTTGTTTTATATTCTGTAAATCACGATTAAAAAGCTACTTATAAGTTATTTTAAATGAGTTCATAACGTATTCTTTAAATCACGATTGAAAAGCTACTTATAAGCTATTTTAAATAGGTCAATAACATATTATTTAAATCATGATTAAAAAGCTACTTATGAGTTATTTTAAATAAGCTCTCAGGCTGGGGATTAAACGCGGTCAAATGCTGAAAAAAGTCAGCAGGCCTTAATGCTGATGAACAAGAAATTAAATGAAGTGATTACTTATTTAACAACCTCTTTATCACTTTGGAGCTGTCAATTAAGAACCGCCTTGTCTCTGCGTTGAATATATAGAGGCTTCTTGACCCAACATGTCTTCTTTATTTATGAATGAGCCGTCACGAAAACAATCTATTGAAAACCGCAACCCAATTTTACGGTTATTCTTTTAAATATTTTTTTTTTGCCAAAATACTTTTAAATACATTAAGAAAAACCACTTTATGCGAAATAAGAAATATAGATGATATCATCATCATCCTCGTTAGTCTTCACAATTATAGTACATTAATATTTAATATAAAGCATAAAATCTATTGTGTACTGGACTATTTATAAGGCAAAAATAGTGTTTTCTTTATTGCTTGAAATATAATAAAAATGTATTTAATTATCTTGGCAAAAAAAAAAAAGTGGCATGCAAAAAGAGTCCCGAACGCCCCATCATATTTATTGGATAGTTTCGTGCTTTCTGTAGTCTTCCGTAACGTGATGAACTAAGGTTCGAATTCTTATTGAAAGAGGTGCTCACATTTAGTGCCCGCGTATCTCGAAAAGAATTGCCTCCAACAGGAGGATATTTATATTTTAGCAAAGAAAAAAAATTATACCAAATAATTAAGTCAACTAGTTTAACTTAAAAAAAAATAAATGATGAAGTCAACTAGCATGACTATAATTTATTCCCAAATGCACTTGAGCCCTGCAGAAACCGTGAATTCATGCGCCTTGCCTAATAATGCGCCCAACCTTTCCTGATTGACGGCTAGAGCTTGATATTAATTAAAAAAAATATATAAAAATATTTATATATAATCCCAAAAATATGTACTACCTCTGTTTAGTAATATAAAAATTGAACAACTAATTTGTCAATGTGAAAAAAATTAGTTAAATTGATTATTTGTCATATATGTATGTTGATCTTTCTAAACTATCATATTTAATTATGTGCATTGGATTATTATTAGAATTATTTTTTGATAGAAATTTCTTTCCTTACAATCAATAGGAATAATATTTTGGGAAAATATAGAAGATAAAGTAAATTGATATTATATATTTTAGATCAAAACTAATATCTAACTGGTTTTTATATTAAGAACAGGAGGTAGTTCGATTTAAATTAAAAATATTAATTCACAGGTAAGTAGAATATTTTCTATTTACATGTAAACCACACCTAGTTCAACAAAAAATAAGTTTTAAAATATAAATATGAGAAGTTACTATTTTTTTAAAATTAAAATAACACTGTTTCAAATTCTAGAAAAGAAAAAAAAATTAAATTTAATCTGATTGATCCATTGAAAACTTGAATTTTTTGGTCTAGCTGACACGATTCGAACTGCATTTTAATACCATGCCTGACACATGTATAGTGAAAATATTGGTAATCTGATTAATGAACAAATAAGCATTGTGGTTGCAACCATGAAGCCACAGTAATAATCTGAAAATAAAAAAAAATTATAATAATTTTACTTTTTAATATCTATATATAATATATAAAAAAAATTACAAAGCCTCCTGACCATGGGTCATAAACAAAACAATAAAGAGTCTTGGGCAAAAACAAATAGATTTATTTTGCTATTTTTCATGCATTACCCGTAATCCACAATAATTTTACAAAACTATTGTATACTAATTTAATTTAGTCCATTATAAAAACAAAAAATTAACATTAACTATTCATATGTAACATAAAGCTTTAACCATTAATAATATCATTTATTAGTAATAAATAATAGAACTTATTGTCTTTTAAATTCATTGCCATATATGCAGTATACTATCTCCAATCCTAATTATAAGAGCTAGTTAATTAATTTGAGGAGATTAAGAAAAGAAGTTAAGTTAGTTATTTATAATAAATGGTTGTTGTCTTTTCTAAAATATCCTTACTAATCAAGTATATTGGCTAGAATTACCATTGTTAGAAGAATTACTTTGAAAAAAAAAATATAAATATGAGATGCAAAATGAATTGAGATCTTATATTTATGATTGAAATAAAAATTAAATAAAATCTTATATTAAGAACAACAAGTAGCATTTAATACTAAACTAAAAAAAAATATGACATACCAGATCCAGTAATAGGCAAGTGTGTGTGTGTGTGTGTGGGGAGGATATGTGAAGTGTATCGGGACACATCTATCCAGCGCGCACCAGTGCTTTCTCCTTTATTATTTTTCTTCTTCTTTGTTGGCCAAAACGCACGCCAATCCAATAAATATCAAGTCATGTATTCAAAGACAAAAAGAACGAGTTATTGCTATTTTACATTTATCTTGTTGTTTTCTATTGGGGTCTATCTTGTTGTTTCCCTTTATATGCATTCCCCCTCATATAAAATCTTATCTAATTTCCATCCAATCACTTAGTCAAATCTCAAAACCATGTGCTTTTATGAATCATTCTTGGCCGTGCCTTCTTATTTCAGAGAATTACATTAAGATAAAAAAAAATTATTAAAAAATCCTAATAACAACACAAATAATTAGAATAAAAGGTCTTAATAACAACGTAAGTAATTATTAAAAAGTCCAAATGAATGTATAGAACATTTTATACACTAATTCATTTTAATTATATTCACATTGCCCAACCCTCTTACCTTTTTTTTCCGAATTATTAATAATTTTTGTATGACTTAAATAATGCATTAAGCATCAGGTGTATAATCACCACGACAAATTATTGAAGTATTTATTCTATTCGACAGCGAGGTCAAAAACAGCATATATTCAGCTGGAATTAAAAATGTGTTTTTGAATCGATTGATCATAATAAATAAAAGAATTGCAACGGGATATATATTTTTTGAATTAAAATGGTTGTGTAATAAGAAATGGGGGGAAAAACTAAGGGTCTGTTTGGTTTGAGGGGAGGGAAGGGGAGGAGAGGTTTCATCCTCACCTTGTTTGGTTTGATTAAAAAGGAGGAGAGGGGAGGGATAGTAATAATTAATTTACCATTTTACCCTTACATATTAGTTTATGTTTTTTATTGATATATTATATAAATTAATTTACATCTTAATTTAAATCATATAATTTAATAAAAATTCAGTCTTATCATATTAATATGTGTATTAAAAAATTGGTACAGTAATTTTTTATTCTAATTAATATAATAATATATTTAAAATAATCAAATTAACAAATTTTATATGCTCTAAGAAAAATGAAATTTTATTTTCTTTAGGCTATCTTTTTTTCCAGCTTTAAAATATATTTAATAAATAATATATTTATAAAAACAATTAATTTTATAATATTATAATTTTTTTAAATAATTTTTAAAATAATTTTTAATTATAATAATGTATATATATTTTATTTTTTTTACTTAGGATAATATATTTTTTATTTGAAATAAATATCATAATAATATATTTTATTGGTAGAAGTGGAATATTAAAAAAAACTATAAGGGCATAATGGTCCAAAATTTTGACTCCCCTCCAAAAACCCCCAATTTGGAGGGGAGCCAAAATGGGAGGAGGGAGGGGAGAGGAGGGGACATTTTAGCTCCCCTCCCCTCCAAAATTTTTAACCAAATGAGGAGAGGGGTTCATTTTCCTTCCTCTCCCCTTCCCTCCAACCAAACAAACCCTAAAAAATCAATCATGGGAGGACAAGTTAAAACCTATGACTTTTTATATTATAGATTATCTCAATTTATAAAAAAATATTTTTGAGAAGTACTTTTGATAGCACCCAAACACCTCCCAAGTTGTTCACAGGACCGATTAATAATATTCAGATAAAAAAAAAAAAGGACCGATTAATAGAATATTACACAATTGTATGCTTTACCCTCAAAAACGTCTTTTCAAGTTTAGTCTTCTTCCAGAGGTAGTGCGGCGAGCATGATTGGGATGGCTGCCCAAATTAGTTCCTTCATCCAAAAAGTCAATTTAGAGTTAAAATTGAATTTTTATTATTTGTTTAAATAAATTTTTTTATGAAGCTACTTTTTTCTATAAAAAAATATATAGTCATCTGGTTGTTAACGTAAGAGCTAATTATTGAATTGATTTTTTGATCCTAAATATAAGATTTATTTCTCATATTTATTAAATTTTTTTGAAATTTTATACTTTCTTAAGCTTAATCAAGTAGAAGAGGGATGAAGGATATTAATAAAGATGATTATGATATTTTAGAAAAAACATGTCATATTTCTTATAATTAACCATCTTACATAATATTCTTAATCTAATTAAATATATCTTACATTAAGAATCGAAGGAGTATAAATATAAATCATGATATACTAATATTTATCATAATTTCTATTCATAAAAGTTAATTAGGATAAAAATCAATTTTGTAAACATTAATCCCAACCTGAAAAGCACATGTTACGTTGAGCTGGTACAATTAAAACATTACACGAATGTGAACGACACGTAAAGTACGTAGTAATATTCAAATAATAAAGCGAGGGAGCATAATTTTATAGATGAATGAAATAAGGAGTTAGCTGAGAAGAAGAGCCCGCACATTCCCACCAAACTCATTAATCATCGTCGTTGAAAATCTCCAATCTCTCTCTCTCTCTGCCCTGGTGCGTCCGTCTCCCTCGTCTCTGCGCGTGTCTAATAACCTCCCAAGAACTGCAACTACCTCCCACCTATCTACCCTCCACACTCTTTCAATGCTTTAACCCCCCTCCCTTTTCCTTATTTATATCTCTCCTCTTCTTTCACCCTTACTTCCCATTCTCACTCTCCACCTTTCTCTATCTCTTCCGTACGTTTTCTCTCAACCCAGAGACTGCTGCCCATTATCTCTGTATCAGCACAGCTATTGCTATGGCACCCTCGTTTTATGATCCCTCTGTCAGCACGGTTTGCGTGATGGACGCTTCGGGTCACCTTGGCTTCAATTTGGTCAAGCGACTCCTTCAACGGGGCTATACCGTCCATGCCTCTGTTCAGGATCATGGTTAATTTCCTTGCCCGCGACTCTGATTCTATAATTCCACTACTTTTGGTTCGTTTTACTTTAATGGTTTGTGAATTGTGATTAGGGGAGGAGCAATTCCGTCGGCTTTCCTCGGATTCCGATAAGCTCAAGATTTTCCGATCGGACCCGTTTGATTACCACAGCATAATTGATGCTCTCAAAGGCTGCTCTGGCTTGTTTTACAACTTTGAGCCACCGAAAGATCAGCCTGATTATGATGTAAGCTTCCTTAATCCCTTTTTTGAAATTCGTTGAGATTATTTGGACGCGTTCATCTTGCTGGCAAAAGTTGCCTCAATAAAAAGAAAAAACATTTACTTAGAGAATTAATGCATGCGCTTAACATGGTTGGTGGTAGTTGGAGAAGACAGCAAGTAGCAGAGTCTGTTTACGTTCGTCAATTACTAGTTTCATCAATAGAGGAAAGTAGTTTCCGAGTTCTTGAAATGAGTGTCCCCAATTTTTTCCCCCTTAAACCGATACTGTGATTAATAATACTTTTCACACACATTATATATTTTCATTTGTAAATATCAGCTTCAGAAACAAATTAGAAAACTCATATTTATCAAGTAAACCAGTTTACTGAAAATTTTTCCTAATTAATTGGCCGGTTACCCACTTGTTGGGCAGCTATTAGATGCTCTGTGACCTCCAATTGTTCATGCACTTCTGCGAAAATAGAGGAAATAAAGCCTCTGATGCAGTATTAGTTTAAGTTGGTTAATCCTCCCTTGCCCAAATAATTGGTATTATTTATATGTCATTATCATTAATGAATATCACCAAACTCAGTGGCCAACCTCGCACATGAGCATCGGCTTGGTGTGCCAAACTAATTAATCTCTATATTTTAATACCTCCCTCCCAAATGAAAAGAATAAATAAGCCATGAATAAGTGGGTGTGCTCTTGAAATTTCAGAACTAACCAAGCTATTTCCCACAACTGACCAAATTTTTTTTTTCAAATTCAAAGTTGGCCAGAACCTATTCCATATGAGGCGAATTGTTTCTTTAGCATATTTTGATATTACAAGAAAAAGTTTGAACAGGTTGATTATTTAAAGACGGCTGGATTTCCCACCAAACAAAAGGGCAAAACAAAAAAGACGGCTAGATTTATTTATAAGGAGAAATTTAGCGGTTGACTGATATAAATATTCTTATGGCGGTGTTCTGGGTTTGTATATACAGGAATACATGGCGGATGTGGAGGTTAGAGCTGCACACAACGTGCTAGAAGCTTGTGCTCAAACAGAGACCATTGATAAAGTGGTGTTCGCATCCTCAGCCACCGCCGTTGTGTGGAGGGAGGATCGCAAATCCCTTGACTTGGATGAAAGGAATTGGAGTGATGTCAACTTATGTCGAAAGTTCAAGGTAATTATTTCAACTTAATTATGTTTTACGAAATTGTTTGGCATTGGTTAACTGATTAAACTATGTGTGCTTATGGGCTAGCTCTTGGTTGTATTGCATGGTATTGTTATTATCATTTTAATCTCAAATAATTAATTGGTTTCCCATGGAGGCCAATGCATGGGACGTGTGATTTAAGGTTTTGCCGATTTCCTTGGAACTATATTTACGTGTAAAAAAATATGATATCCTGATTATGCGTGCACGAAAAATATGTAAAATTAGAATAAATTAAACTTGAAAAGACAGAAGGCACATGAGACCGGCTAGCTTGATGGTTGGGCCATGAATATATAATTATACAAAAGATGGTAAGTATGAGTAACAGTATTGTTATCGAGTGACTATGAGTAAAAATAAGAACCTTGTCCAGAAGTAAGGAGTTAGATAAAAATATACTTGTGTGCCCAATAATTTGAGCCATAACTGTGGCTTACTAAGAAAATGATGATGGCATCTCAATTATTGGAAGATTCGATGATAAGATGGGCAGTATAAACTTTTAAGTGGATGTAGTAACTGTGATTGCAATCTGCAAGTGAGTTGAATTAATATTAATGAAGTTGATTTGAAATGAAATGGGTGAGCAGTTATGGCATGGGATGTCAAAGACGGTGGCGGAGAAGACAGCCTGGGCGTTGGCCATGGACCGAGGGGTGAACATGGTGTCTATCAACGCCGGCTTGTTGATGGACGACCCCGATCTCTCCATCAAGACTCCATACTTGAGAGGCGCCGCCGAGATGTACGAGGACGGAGTGTTCGTGACCGTCGATCTCGACTTCTTGGTGCACGCCCACGTCTGCATCTTCGAAGACGTCTCATCCTACGGTCGCTATTTGTGCTTCAACCGCGTCATCAATACTCATCACGACGCCAGCACTCTCGCTCGCAAGTTGACTCCTTCAGCCCCTTCCACGTCCCACAGGTTCGTTCATTCCAAAAACAAGTTTTTTTTTTTAAAAAAATATACTCAGCAATTTTACCTTTTAAAAAAAAAATCACTTGTGATCTGCTTACTTAATTCGATTGAATTATGTATATTGTGCAGTGAGGAGGGCAAGAAGTTTGTAGAGCAAAGAATAAGCAACAAGAAGTTGAACAAGTTGATGGTGGATTTCCAGAAATGAATTGATTGATTAAGCCATGAGGAGGAGGGGATTTAGAGCAGTGACGACACGTTAGAATATCGGTGGGGGAGGACTACAAGTAATTTAACTTATTGGGGGGGACTCATTTATTCAGAGTTGTATGTAGGTTGGCTTGTGTAAGAAATCAATGTGATAATTTTGTGAGATAATTCGAGGCAAGTTGCTTGCCTTTGTGATAAAAACGACCTCCAATTTTTTTATTCTTTGCTGAATGCAAATGCCGCTTCCTGATTCGCCCTGCACAATGATGCTGATCATACACAGAATCTTTTATACATGAGAAACCAAAAAGGCATATTCAAATTGACACAAAAGCTGAAAAGGAAACAGTATTTCTATTTTCTACAACAAACAATTTAGGACGCAGCTTCTCTTCTCTACCTTTCCTCCGCTGCCCGAGAAACGACGCGGTACGCGAGGGAATAAATGGCCAAATGATGAAATGAGGCGCGCTGGGTCACGAAAGTGAGGTGGTGGGGCACATTATGACATGAATAATTATTAACAGTTGCTAACAGTGACCCTCGCACCTGTTCAAATTTTTATAAAATCACCAAAAAAAATTAAAAAAAGTATTTTTAATAATACTCAATATCTTAAAGTAGCTTTTAATGTATTTAATATCTTAAAATATTTTTTAAATAGTACTTAGTGGTGTAAACTAATTTTTTGTATATTCAACACCCTAAAATACTATTTTCAGTCCTTAATATAAAAGTTATTTTGATTTTTAATTTGGTTCTAAATATAAGACATCAATCTCATATTTATCTGTTTTTTTTAAAAATAATCATGATAGTGGTTGTATATGTTAAATGTTTCATCATGTAGTACTTTTAGCTAATACACATGATTAGCAAAAGTATTTTAGAATAGAAAATACCTATTTATTATAAATAAATAACTTAATAAACTTCTTTAATTAACACAAATTAGTTAACTAGCTTTTATATTAAAGATTGAAAGTAATGTTTTTTTTAGGAGAATTACAACGAGACCCCAATGAAGGAAAATAACTGCCAATAATTACTAATGATAAATAAGATGTTGTCATTTTTTACTCTAGAACTTGTTATTACATATTGTTTATATTGTTATTGGGATTTTTTAGTAATTATATTTCTTTTTTGAGACTTAATTGCAGTTCTCCTTTTTTTTTTTTTTCCAAAAGCCCTTAGTACGTATCTTAAGTTTAGGGTGCTTCTTGTTACTAAAAAATGCTTTAAGAAAAAAATCACACCAAATTACTTTAGGATCCTAGGTGTTACTGAAAAAATATTTTAGAGTTTTAAATCCAAAAAAAATTACTTTAGAATATTGATGACTTCTTGTAAATTAAATATCCAACAAAAATTACATTAGACTACTAAGTACTATTTAAAAAATATTTTAAGATGTTAGTTTTATTAAAAACTATTTTAAGATATTGAGTCTTACTTTAAAAAAATATTTTAGGAGATTACTTAACCCCTATTTTTCACTCAGTTAATTTGTGTTTCTCAAGTTTTTTGTCATGTTATAAAAGTTTGAACCGTGCAAAGAGTCACTGTTAATAATTTTTAACAATTATTTATATTATCATGTGCCCCACCACCGCATTTGTGTGACTCAGTCCGCCTCATCTCATGAATTGGCCATTTGCTCCCTCACGTACGGCATCATTTGTTGGGCTGCGGATGGGCAGCTGAGGAAAAAGTAGAGGAGAGAAGCTGAATCCAACAAATTGAGCTTGTTTGGCATTATGTTTCAATATATTATCTGAAATCTGAATAAGATTCTGGCAAACTAATTTTTTTAATGGTCCATCTAAACACAAATTATTACACTAATTTTTTTTGCCTGAAGCAAAAACCAATTAAAATAAAAGTCAGATTTTGCTTATATCATACAAGGTGATTGGGAAGGAGAGGCAATGAAGTCACGTAGATGAAGAGGGAGAACTGGAAACGGCACCTTGAATTTAACCATACTCATATGAAATAGAGTTTGAATCCAAGACAGAGATGAGATGGACGGACGGAGGGTACGACAGAGAAAAGCTGTTCTAAGCAGGAACCAGACTGGCTGGCTAGGAAACAAGGAAAAATGCTCTTGGAATTGAATTGACTCATAAAAGGACTTGCAACTGTCTGGCTTTACGAGAACGCAACCACATTGATGAAATGATGACGACAACCTCAGCCACACAGTGTCAAGGGTTATAATTGCAATTCACACGATACGTTTGCATATAATTTTCTTTTTCTGGCCAAATACGTATGCATATAATTGAGTTCATACAATACAATAGATCAAACAAGTTCAAAGGGAACGAACAGGTCTAACACTATCAACACAACGGTACAAACAAGCTGTCATTTGCGGGACACTATTCCGACAACAACCCCCATGAATGGTAAAACAACAAATTAAATTAATAATGTCGCGTAATTCATGTTATAAATATACTAATGAACTCCAAGTTAATTTCTTTCCCCAAAATTCCTATCAAGTACTACTTCCGGTCCTTAATATAAGATTCTGTTTTACTTTTATTTTGGTTCTAAATATAAGACCCTCCAATCCACTTTGTCTCTCATATTTACTCAATTTTTTTTCAAGATAGTCCTTCTAATAATCATAGTTCTAGTTAATACATTTGATTAGTAAGGATATTTTAAGAAAGACAACACTTATTTAGGACAAATAACTAACTCATCTTACTTCTTTAATCTCCTCAAATTAGTTAACTGGCTCTTATAATTAGGATTGGAGGTAGTATTTAATTTGGATGTCACTGTATATTTGGCGCAAAACTTAAAATGAGCAGCACCATTTATAATATTCCCCCTCTCATTCATTTTATAAGCTCTAATTAATTACTTTACATAGATGGCAAAAAAAAAATAAAAATCACTCTACATAAATTAAGAAATTGATATAAAATTAATTATTTATTGTAAAAAATCTCAACAATTATGTTTCATGGGTCAGCTTGATTGGTTATAATGTTTTATTCACTCTCTTAAAATTTAATAACTTCTCAATTTTACTTCTATTAATATATAATACACTTTAAATATTTTTTTCATAAACACTAAATAAAAGGTAAGTTATACTCCATCTAATTCAAAATATAAAATAAACTTTATCCATTTACGTTTATGAAGAAATCAGTTAAAATAAGTTTAAAACAATAAATACGTAAAATATATTTATTTTTTCAAAATATGCCTTTATTAATAAAGATAAGAAGTAAAAGCTGCAGTAAATAAATCAAAGAGGAAAGAGAATATATGGAAGTAAAATTGAAAAAACACATTAAATATTAAGACAAAAATAAATGTTATCTTATAAAAAAATCAAATTTCTCCAATAAAATTTAATTTATACTACCTCCGGTCTTTAATATAAAACCCTATTTGACTTTTTGTTTGATCCTAATTATAAGACCCCAATCCATTTTGTCTCTCATATTTATGCTTTTTTTTCCAAGATAGTCCTTCTAATAATGATAGTTCTAGTCAATACACTTAATTAACAAGGATATTTTAGGAATAACAACACTTATTTATTACAAATAACTAACTTAACTTACTTCCTTAATCTTATCAAATAAGTTAACTGAGTTTTATAATTAGGACCGGAAGTAGTATTTTAAATCAGAGGTAGTATATTAAAATGAAAATTTAGGGGGAAAAAAACACATCTCCTTTCTTTATTAATTACTGCAAGAAAAGATAGGAAGGCAATCTCCTGCCTTCTTTATTAATGACTGCAAATCTTTTTTCTCATCTCCAACTATAAATTTGTCCAATCTTCTAAATTAATACAGTGAATCCGTTTCCTAATTCGGTAATTCCAAATCATTTCATACTCTTTCACCATGTTTTCTCCAGATGCCGCAGATCTAGCTACTTACCTCCTCGTTGAGTCATTTTGGTGTCCTCTATTTTCTTTTTCCTCCTAACTTATCCATTTTGCTTTTTATCTATGTCTGGTCCGGTGGGGCTGTTGTTTTCGTTCTTGTTTGGTCTCAGAGATGTGTTTGATGTTTTAGTTAAACAAGGTAGCACCGGACTACTTGCTTAGGGTTTTTCTTTCTGTTACTCTAACTTAAAATTGTACACTTTTGTATCTCCATTATTCTTGTAATGGATTATGGTCGAGATGGAAACGTCGTTCAAATAATCACTGGCGGTGGAAATGAAAACTGGTCCAGTGACCAGGCCGTTTGGGCAACGGAAGACGATTATCGATTCTGGAACAACGGGGATTCTGACACTCCCTCGGACTCGAATTACGATCAAAGGCAGTCCCAATCACGATCTGGGAGCGAACCCCCCAATAAGAAATCCAGGAATTCTCAGGATGTGTCTTCATCGAATCGGTCCAAAGCTATAGGGAAAATGTTCTTCAAGACAAAACTGTGTTGCAAATTCCGGGCCGGTACATGTCCTTACATCACGAACTGCAATTTCGCCCACAGTGTTGAAGAGCTTCGACGGCCACCTCCGAATTGGCAAGAAATTGTGGCTGCTCATGAGGAGGAAAAATCCATAATGTCGGAACCGAGGGAGGAGTTTCAAATTCCGTCCATTGGGTCGTCCGGGTTTGCTGGGGAGATGCAGAGAGCGTATAAAGGTCGCCATTGCAAGAAGTTTTACACGGAAGAAGGATGCCCATATGGAGATAATTGTACATTTCTTCATGACGAGCAATCTAGGAATCGTGAGAGTGTGGCTATAAGTTTAGGCCCCGGTGGGTATGGTGGTGCTGGGAGTGGCTCTAGTTCCAAGCCATCAAATTGGAAAACACGGATTTGCAATAAGTGGGAGATGACTGGGTATTGCCCATTTGGAAATAAATGTCATTTTGCTCATGGTGCTGCAGGTATGATTCGCTAACCTTGAGATGTTGAAGAGCTTATGCTTTAATTGAAGAAAGATGAACTTTTATGCTGTAATCTTTTCAAATCAGCCAAATCGTCAAACTTACTCTTAAGCAAGATTTTCTTAGAACTTAAAGACCTGAAATAGATTTTTTTTTTTTTTTTTTAAAAAGGAATTAGCTTCATCTTTTAGTCTGGTGACGACTTGGGATAATGATGCTTGATCATAATTAAGGGGATGTGTATTGGACATAGCATTCTGCTGGAATTAAAATTAGTTTGTGACCGTCACTTTAGTTGGATACACATTCTGTGACCGAGATAATAGTTCCGCGTATTGACATTAGGTTGCTTTTGGATTACTACACATAAAATTTTCATTTCCGATTGTCACTACGGCTATAATTTCGTATAAAACAAAATTCCCTTTGGCACCACAATGCAAAAACATGTCTGTGGTGGCGGATACCAACTACTGAGAGCTATTATCATATGATAAGCATGACTTTCATTAAGCATACCAGTCAAGTTTACTTTGAACTGGCTTATTTATCCCTTACAATGTTTTATTTAGAAAATGAGGGACACATTCGTATAATCAGAAAAAAGGGTTCTTATTCATTGCCTAGTGAAAGGTCTAACAAACAACTGAAATACAGTTACAGCAGAATTATTGACTGAGCTAGGGAAATTTCTTTTTCATTTCTTCCAAACTCTTATGCACTTAGCCAAGACTTTGTCAAAGGAAGCATGAGAAGCTAGCTACCCTGGCCTTTTGTGGTTTATTGCCACGCGTATAAGCTGCAAGGTATGAGTTCGAGAGCTGCTGTCCCACCCAAAAGAAAAAAAAAAGGGAAGCATGGGGAGAATAAATTCATGATAATTGTGTTCATTTATGATGTACCTGTAATTGGGAATTTATTTGTAACCTTTTTTTTCCTTGGCCACTGGACTTTATGCATTGCGTAGAAGTTTAGAACTCTGTTTTTTGAGTCATGGGTTATCTCATTCGTAGTTGGACCATTAGTGGTAGTTATGTTCGCTTGAGTCTTAATTTTGGATTTCTTATCCTAGTTAAATTAGAGCTGTTTAAATCACCTATAAAAAGGCATATATCTGTCTCATGGGCTGCAGCTTTGTCGTTGAGCCTGTGATAATATTCAGGAATTCCGATATTGTTCTTCAGTTTCCCATTTTCTTTCTACACCACTAGACGGTGGGTCCTGTGTGTTGCATAGAATTTGAAGTGAGGCTTAGCTCATGAATTATGAGCAATGCTTTGCCTTCCTATAAATTATGTGGTGTGTTAATATAACGATGATTCTCACCTTTTGCTTCCTACGCTTTGTGTGCTTTAATATCTTAGCTTGCTTTGTCTGATATAAGGAAGCAGCATTTGAAAACTTGAAAAATAGAAGTTGGGCTATGTTCAGAAAGAGAATAGCTTAAATCCTCAGGGCTTTTAGAGATGCTTTTAAGATGGCATGAGACCGTGAGTCATGCTTACACTGGTGCACTTTTAGGCAACTTATGGTATTACAGTAGAGGCCAAATTTAAAGAAGCTTGCCGGAAGATGGGCATTCTAATAATATTTGTTGAAGAATGAAGTTGGACCCAGCTGAAAAATAGCTGAATACTTAAAGTCACCGAGTCCTCTCAGGATTAAACAATGTCATCTTAAGATGCATATTATTTTTAACTGAGCAACATCATATGGAGGAAAATCAAATTCTCAGAAAAAACTATGTACTTAACATATAAGGTGCAAAAAGATGTGATCGAGATAGTTATAAAAAGGATGTGATTGAAATAGTTGTCTACTGCCAAAGGTCTTATAGCTTAGTGGCATTGATACTCTCCTGTAAGTTGAAGGTCGCGGGTTTGATCCCCCTTGTAACTCAGGTTGTTAGTGCTTGCCCTTTTAATTAAAAAGGAAAAAAGCTGTCTACCCCAAAACCTGTGGATTGGAAAGGAAAAATAAAGGAGGAGAATAGAGAGAGAACTGGGGGAGGATGATTATAGGAATGATTAACTATTTAGCTTAGTCATTATTTGGTTGCCTGCTCATTTCAAATCAATGAAAACTGGTGCAATTATCAGCCTGAAAAAGAAGATTGCATCTAAAATGGCAAGAGTATATGTAATTAGAAAAATTTGCCCAGTTGATTTTGGTACGTCACTGTTTCTCTTTCTGAGAGAATGAGACTGAGCTGCGGATTTTGTGGCTGAAGTTGGAAACGACTGATGTGCATTCATGGTTCTGTGCTTTCTAGGCTAAAACAATAAAAAGAAGAGAAGATTACCTTGTATTGGGATTACATCCTTTACCCTTAAATGGAGCTGTGTATTTGTGATATAGTGTTAAGCAAGAGCTGGAGGATAAAAGTCTTATTCGATGTAATGCTATTGCCGTTAATGTTACTCTACACTCATCATGAAAGTTATCTGAGACATATGTTTGTCATCGTCAATTAAATGCTAATGATGTAGTCAGTGTGCATGCTACTTATTGTTCTGTCTGAATGCTATCTGCACCAAGGAATGAGTCCAGTGCTGTTGTAGTCTCAGCTAATCTATCAGTACTTGTCCTTGTGGGTAATATTTAAAGACATTTTTCTTTGACATTAACATAAGCAAATACTCAAGTACCTTGTGGGCTTTAACTGTTACTGCCAGAACTGTGTTTAACCAGCCGTTTCACGGTCTGAGTTTTCATTGTATATTTCCACCTCAGAGTTGCACCGATATGGAGGGGGTCCTATGGAGGGAGAAAATAGGGACCCTGGATCTGCTACTGCTCCTGACACGAAGCAGGGTGGGGTGCCTTCGAAAACGCCTGCTGATAATGTGGTTTCAGCAGTCACTCCTGTGGCTCATCCTGATGTCTATCATATTGGAGTTCCTTCACAGAGATCTTCCATTGTGATTCAGCGGCCAGGTCAGAGAGCTCATCAGAAGTGGAAGGGTCCGGATAAAATCAGTAGGATATATGGTGATTGGATTGATGACTTGGAATGAATTCAGGAGTCCCATTTTTGCTATCGGAGGAAACGGCTGATAAGGATTTATGGCCACGACGTGTATCACCTATAAACTGGATATGTAGTTTCCTTAGGCTGTGATCTTATCATATGATGATCATGTATCTCTGGTCTTCTCTTTGCGAAGAAAGCACAGGGGGGAAGGGATGAGTTATTTTATGATTTCCATTCTCACCTTTTTTGTGTATCACTTTAACCTATCAGATGAACTTTTCATCCTACGAGAACATTGTTTCAATTCACTAATATATGTTCCGTTTCTAAATTTGATCCATAGCCGCATCACCGTATCTGCATCAGATTCTGTGCCTGTTATGGTTCTTCTCTCTTCTTATCAAACGCATTAGCCCTTGTCTTTCTTGCGCTTGACTATGTTTAAAAAGAGTGAGAGCCCCTGCATAATTTTATGAAAAGTAAGCCTGAGAAACAGTCTATGAAGGGCATGGCCTGTTTATCCGATATTATGTTTCGACTTTCGACCCAAAATAAATCCATTTAAATACTATCTTCCGTTCTAAATATATTTGATACTAAATATAAAAATTAATTGACTAATTTGAGTATATTAAAAAAATAAATTAATTTAGTTATTTGTAATAAATAGGTGTTATTTTTTCTAAAATATTCTTGCTAATTAAGTGTCTTGGTTAGAACTACTATTATTGGAAGGATTACTTTAGAAAAAATACATAAATATGAGAGACAAAATGGATTGGAGTTTTATATTTAGGACCAAAATAAAAGTCAAATGAGATTTTATATTAAGGATCGGAGGTGGTATATAAATACTCATTCCCTTTGAAACTGAGGTGTTTTTTTAAAGAAAAATGACAAAAAAAGAAGTTGAAAATTATTAAATCTCAAATCAAGTTTGGTAATAGCATTTTATTTGATGTTGACAACGTTAAATTTGTAAATGACAATAAATTTTTATTGATATTCAGTCATTTTTAGCTTCTTTGTTTTTATCATTTTTTTAGTCTAATTTACATCCTCCATAAATTAGATAATATCATTAAAACATTATACATTCTTTTCATAGTTCAATGTTAGTCTAAAGTTTTGAGGGAAAAAATATGATGTTGCCCTTTGTTGAGTATACCTTATTTTGACCATTAGTCCATGGAGACCAATATAGTTACTAATTAAGTTTTTAAAATTTATAAATAAATGTCAAAGGACTAATGTTATTTCTTATCATGTGTTAGTAAGTAGTTAAAAATATTTTTTTGATAATCTAAATATTAATTAATATTATTTTCAAATCTTTATATATACAATTTACAATTTTTCAAGGTTTACAAAATACTCGTATATAAGAATTTATAAATTAATTATTATATTATTATTTATAAGGTAATGGGTAATAATTTATAACTTTTTCCCAAAATATATAATTGCCCTTGGCCATCACGACAGGAGATCGACAAGAGGGAACAGGGTTTATAAGCTAACGGCCCATATGGAGAAGAGCGCGCCCTACTGGGTCTCAATTCTCCAGACGCTACATTCCGACCTGGTGGGGTTGAAAGCAATTTGTGTTCTGCTATTTTAGTTCGGCCAAAGCTGGGTATTACACTTGTCTCGTCGCCTCACCTGGGCGAGGCTTTTCAGCTGTTTCCCATGGATTCTTATAAGCTTGAGAAAGAAAAGTAACTCTCGTTGTCCCTGTAGTTTCTTTACTATAATTCAGAGTTTATCACATTTGATGCCGTCTTTTGTTTTAATTTTCCTGTTAATTATACAGGTTCGTGACCAATTTGACCGGATCCTCTATGCTGGAAATAGCGGTTCTCACAATGACAATTCCTGTGAGTCTCCTCGGGCTGGATTGAATAGTACTAATCTTTATATTAACTAAGATATGATACAGTTCTCATTGTGCTTTCAGTTGTTGGCCGTTTTTCGTCACTCAACCATCTCCAATTCCATTGCCGGTCAGTCCTGAGACTTTTTTTTTCATGTTGGTTTTTTTTTTTTTTTTTAAATCTAGATTCGATGAATTTGACATTTACAAATCTCCAGATTTTGGATTTTCTGTTTTTGCATTTGCTTCTAGCTTGCCATGTTAGTTCATTGATACTCCAGATTTTAGTTTTTCCCTTCCCAATGGCATAAAAGCATATTACATGCTAGTAATTGGTCCACGTTTCTCTTGTTTGTTCCATTAAGGTCCGCTTGGTGCATAGCATCATACATGGCGCAGATAAGATATGTTGTTTCATTTATTTATTTTTTTAATTTCTTCTCCACCATAGGTGGCTCGCTGAAGAAAACAGATGATGCAGTTGCTGAGTCTAGAAATCTGAAAACATACTTAACTACCTTGTGTTTGGATTATCTTGTCATTATTCTTCCTGTTTCCGCGTTTGGCACTGTAAGTGTTCATATCAAGTATTTTTCCAGAAGTACAAAATGCCTGCTTCAAGGATGCTTGTTCAAACTCTAATTGATACCAAGGCTGTGGATGTTAAAAATTCCAGTCGCTTAAGGAGATTTTGGTTTATAAACGGTCCGTTTTAATGAATAAAATACTTCATTTTTGAGAGGGTGCTTGTAATTTCTTGCTCGTCTCATTCTTTTGCTCTTTCTCCCTCCCTCCCTCTGTTCGGGGATCTGGTTGAAAATAGCAAGATTCTAATATGTCTGCGTTTTTTTTTTCGAGAAAAATTACTCAATTTTTAAATCATTTTTTGCTTTGTTTCCTTTTTTTTATTTTTTATTTTTACTTTGGTTTCTAAACATGCATTACAGGTACTGGCAGATCGGACCTATATTGGGTCATTTGTGATTGTACTCTTCACCTTAATTTCTGTTGCTGCCAAAAGGTAGTCATGTGAATTTATTTTCCTAACCTTTTGAAGGAAGAGATTTATGCCATCAATCAATCTTTGATTCTTAAAATTTCGCATGAGTTTGATTCTGAAGCACATGATGATTCACTTTGTGTTCTTAGGTGCAAATATGGTGGTTCTTCTCTTTCTTTTGAGGGGGATTCCAGGTCTCTCCGTGCATACATTTCATCATACAGGTTTATTGTGGTATGTAAAGTTCCCATTGAACTCTGTCATTCCATTTTACCAATTTTTCTTTTTTCCATTGTGATGAAATTTAACCTTTGCAGATGATTATAACATGTGCGTGTATTTTGGCTGTTGACTTCAGAATATTTCCCAGAAGATTTGCGAAGACTGAAACGTATGGAACTAGTTTGGTGAGATTTTTAAGAAATTTGTAACTTCGCTTTTTATGTTTATAACTAGACAAGTGAGCTATTTATTGTAATTTTATGGTACATGAACCAATCTTGTACTACAGTTTGAAAAAGAGGGACATCCCCCAACAACCTCCACACTTCTACTCATCTTTCAATTGATTCTTATCTATTGAAAGAGTTTCTTCAGTTATATATTTGCATAGGTTGTTCAATTTTGGAAGGATTTTTTGGCTCAAGGAAAGATAATAATGGGACATAAAATATTAACTAACTTATGTGTTGGTTTGGTATCTCTTTATCATGTGGCTGCCCTGTATTTGCTGCTTGGTGCGTCCATTTTTTTCTGTTTTACTGAGTCAGATGCCAAGTAGTAGCATGTCTGATAATATCATTATATTATTGAATTTGAGAATAATTGTGCATGCCAGATGGATCTTGGAGTTGGATCATTTGTGGTGGTAAACTCATTTGTTTCTCGGCAAGCTAGAAATATCATATCAACGTGAGTAATCAGACTTGTCTCTATGAATGATCTTTAAGACCTAATTGCATTAACTTGCAAAGTGAACTCGTAAATTTTTTGTGTATATAAGCCCACTATGATGCAATAATATGCATACATACATATATATATATATATTGATATGGCAGTGATTTTCTCTCAGCTTTTATGAAATGTTAGTTGTTCCAGCCAAATCAGTTAGAGAGCTTAGATGCCAGTCTTATACTATGGGCAAAGAGGCCATGTGTCTAACATGCCCTTGCT
Organism: Neltuma alba; assembly: GCF_004799145.2. Taxonomy (NCBI): domain Eukaryota; kingdom Viridiplantae; phylum Streptophyta; class Magnoliopsida; order Fabales; family Fabaceae; genus Neltuma; species Neltuma alba. The sequence goes on from NW_021633761.1 coordinate 37,404, forward strand.
GACAGGATTTTGGTTATGGTTTTTCTCCTTCCTCCCCTGGCTTCATCACCTTGTGCAAAAATTTTTAATCTCCTTATTGTAATCTTGATTTGGCGTCAATAAAATATAAAACGGGGAACCCCTATGTTATTGGCACAATTAAGTTGTTGGAGAAACAAGATATTGGATTGGTTACCCATACTATTCCAATGGAACTTGAGACCAAACTTCTGTGTCCTAAACTCATTATAATTGTAGAAGTTGACATTAAAGAAGGAATTGAGTAGGCAGTGGAAATTTAAGGCCAAGCAGTTTCCGACTTTCCATGGTGTGGTGCCATTGCAAAATCACTTGATTGTCTTTGCATTCTAAAAAAGAATTCCTCAAACATATTGAAAGCCTTGTATTTCCTATCTTTAGAAGGATACTATTGGGATGTGTTGAAAGTTCTCCTTTAAAATTTGATAGGACATCACAGGGAAATTTTTCTTTTGGCGCCTCCCAAATGTCGTGTAGTTACTTGTTTGAGGAGCTTAGATCTGAATATATGTTGTCTGTGGTGTAGTACTATACTGCATTTTGCATTCATCTGATTACATCAATTTTCCCATGCTTCAGTGGCTGGAAGACTGCAGTGCTGTCCACTATTCCACTGATTATCTTAGGATTTATTCGTATCGTTACAACAACGGGTATCAATTATCAGGTAGCATTATTTTCCTGGGTTTCCTCATAAATTGTCGCATGGTATGCAATTTCTGTCCCACGGATCTTAGTGAGCTAATTAGCTTTCAATATGATAAAGAGATGATAGTCTTTTGGTGTTTACTGTTGTAGACATTCTCTGTCCAAAATGAGTAGTAAAATAATATAAAATGAGAGGAAGAACAAGTGCAGTAGCTCTCATGGTTGTTCTGGACAATGATTTGCTGCTATGGCCTTTCCGCTAGACGTTTGAGCTCTTCTGGTCAAATTATTAGTTCAAGGCATTCTTATGGAAATGTATACTTAAATTTCATTTTCATACAGCTACATGTGAGTGAATATGGTGTGCATTGGAATTTTTTCTTCACACTTGCTGGGATTTCAATCCTTACTTCCGTGGTTAATATTCCCGCACAATATTCTGGAATTCTTGGTTCTCTTGTCTTAATAGGTAAATGATTATTTCAGGCTTCTTTCCAGATCTTATCTTTTGTAACGTGATTATTTTTTAAGTTTATTTTCTGTTTTTAAGGGTACCAGCTCTGCTTGTTACGTGGGTTAAATAATTATCTGCTTTCTGATGAAAGAGGAACTGATATTATCAGCCAAAATAAGGAGGGGCTATTTAGCTTATTTGGTGAGAATTATACCCTTCATGTTTTAATGTTGGTGTTGGGTATGAGATTTGGTGATAAAGTACTTTCAATCATTTTGCTTCATGTATATAATTTTTAGTCAAATTATGTTATTCTGTCACCAGGATACTGGGGTATGTACCTCATTGGTGTTCATTTGGCAAATTATCTTTTCTTTGGAAGATCCTCCTCTGCGTTTAAAAGCAGCAGATGGGTTAGAATAAGAGTATGGATTCTCTGTCTATTATTCTGGTAATCCTTTATCCAGTACCTGATTGACTCTTTTCAATGAAGTTCACTGTTACAATTGCATTCTTCTCCTTCTGTTACATGCCCGTGTCAGGTTATTAACCGTGCTGCTAGACAGATATGTTGAAAGAGTCTCACGGAGAATGGTAGGACATCTTACCATTTGAAGATATTTTAACTAATCGGGCATTAATTTAAATGGGCGAAGGTGTACTTTAGTCCTTAAATTTGTGGTGGCTTTCAGTTTCGTCCCTTTTTTAAACAATTAAGTCAAGCCCTATAATTTGCTAAAATGTTTCAGTGTTTTTTTCTAAGAGATTACTCCATCAGAGCCATTGGCAGAATCCTCCTACCTGGCATTTGCATGGTCACATCATACAGTTACATGTCCATTGAAGAGCACGGTAAAAACCTTAGTTCCTAGGGCTCTTCTTCCCTTTTCCTCTCCTAAATTCAGCTAAGCAAGAGATCCACCAAGAATCAAACCTAGCTAGCATTTGGAAATGAATTAATGTTATGATAAAGCCCTTGTGGTTCTGCCACCATCCATTAATCCTTATAATTTTTAAATCAATTTCCTCTACTCTCTCTTCCACTTTCTTTGGCCATGTTAGGAGAATTGAAGAAGACATATAGTACATGTAAAACTTGGTTTTGGCTACTTACTTCTTTTATTACTTATTGCTGTTGTTGTTTTGATTACAAATGTTAAACACATCAAAATACAGCAAGAACAGATATAAATGCCTCAAACAGTATGGAGACAACAGGTTGGTGTTTAATCAAACAACACAAAATCATTGGTTTTATGTGCAACCCTCGCATGCTCATTTGCACACCTATTATTAACTTCCCTACACATGCAATGAAGGTTAATCTTGCTGTCCATAAGCATAACTCTGGCCTTTTCTATTTCTTCGTTGTGGAAACACATTGATGAGATCTGGGCTTGGGAAATTTAAAAAAAAAAGAAAGAAAGAAAGAAAGAAAATTCTGGTGAAGATAATAATGCTATAATCTCAAAATGCTACAACTTCAATAGACTGAGGAGAGTCTCCAAATACAAGTTCAAACTGCCAACTCCCCACTTTTCCCCTCAGTCCTCTCTCTCTTTCGTTGCGTGTGATTAGGTTTGATGGGGTTTATGGGACACGTGGGACTTTATCACATGCACAGACACACATATCAAATAACTTGTGCCTTGCCTTGGCCAAAGCATGGAAGTTTCTTCTTTTAATGTATGTTGCAATACAAATTAAATGAATGGGTTTCCTTAATAATAGGAATAATAAAACACGAAGTATTGCTAATATCAATATCATTGTAAATACTAAATTTAATAGCCTTTAAACCTTTGTTCTTTAATTAGAGATTAACTTAATAATTCATAGCTTTAATAATACTACTAGGATAGGGTAATTCCAAATTTTACACTTCCCTTTTGATGTTTGCCTTGGAGTCTGTTGGTATTTTGTTTCTTCTGAGTTGTAGAAGAAATAGAAGAATAAGGGATTGGTGGGGTGCAAGGGATTGTACAGATTGGGAGTGTAAAGGTAGTTGGCAGCTGAGTTGAGAGCAAGATAAGTCTCAAAAGTTGATTGATAATTGTGCCAGTAATTTTTGTTTGAATTATGAAATCCTTATGAAGCGTTGGGCATGAATGTAATGTGATCATCAGAGACTAGCTACTGACTTTTACACATATATGCCATGTAAGATGCGATTGAGGCTAAAAAAATTAAAGGGACGGAATGGAAACACCTCCAACCTAAGGGACTAAAGTTCACTTATGCCTTTTGGAATCGGTGATGAAATCTAATTTTTACCATTCTGTGCAGTGCAACCTTCCATATGTTGTTATGGTATTCGCTAACAACCTACAGGTTATCCTTACTTCCTTTTATTTATGAATCTCGTGTTTTGGTAGTTTGATGGGGACTGTTCACTCTAGCTTGTTTCAAGGCTGCCAACATATTAGGGTTCTTCTCTTAATCTATCTTTATTGGTATTAATTAGCATTTATCAGCCTATTTTGATGGAACTGGGTCCTTAAAGTAATGTGTCATACCAATTGCAGCAGCATGTATTTCAATAGTTTCATAATTCTTATTTTCCTAGTAGAGCATTGGTGAATCTACTGTAAAAAATGTGACTACCATTTGGGCATCAGATTACGGATTCAGTATTTGAATCCCTGATCAGAATATTACTTTTTATTTGTTTTCAGATTTTTTCAATTCTGATGCTGGGCGATCTTGTTCCTGGACGTAAAATTTCAATACTTGAAGAAGCATTTAATCGGAACTTACTGCCCACATTTCTTCTGGTGAACAACGTTTCCCTTAGATAAATTTACATTTCTTTCTCTCTAGTTTTCCTTTTTAATTAATCATAATTATTCATTTGCAGGCAAATCTCTTCACAGGACTGATAAACATGTCTATCAATACCCTCTCTGCGTCATCTTTTACAGCCACTTGTATCTTGATTGTCTATACCTTAGTTTTTATCAATTACGGCTGGAATTGCTGATTTTTATGGTATCAGCTGAAACTTGGTTGATGCTGCCCGTTGGCGTTGCTCCTGCCTCCTCTTATTTATAGTATTAAAGTGACAAAAAGATTTTGTAAATCTTCCAGATAACCTACTAGCTTAGGATCCATATGCATTGCAATCGACTTTGTACAAAAAGTGAGATTGGAAGTTCCAATTCTATTTTGCCTCCATCTGGTTAACGGTTGAGAAAATTTTAGATCTTACCGAAATTGTCATTGTTGAGAATGCGTATGTGTGACGATAAATCAATGAAGATATTGATTATAAAGCTTAGTTCCATGGATCTCAAATATAATGGAGAGCCATTTCTTTGTAACTGCTTGTATTGTATATCAGTGAGCTCTTGCACGGGACTCTGGTCACTCTCACGCCAGTGCATGCAATTATGTTTTGTATGCTTTCGAAAGTTTAAATAAGGTCAAATCAAGATTTATATGTAAAATTTATTATATAAAAATTCTTGTAATTAATATTATTAAATTTTTACAATCTATTCGTTATGATTTAATTAGATAAAACTGTGCTAAGTGTATATGATATAATATTCAATTCTTTTCCTTTGTGTTAAGAGAAGTTAGGCGAACGATGTGAACATTTGATCCGCATTGAAGTTTGCATCTTATATCTTTTTTCCTGATAACTTATAAATATGATCAAACAATTTAAAATGGGCTATTCATAATTATACATTTTTGAAATGCAACATTTATAAGATTTCGAGCAATTTTCTTTTGGCACATGAAGGTCTAAATTTTGAACTTCACCCAGATCCCACTAAGGCCCAA